>NC_040011.1:27953693-28024685 GCF_000972845.2 Larimichthys crocea
ATGCTATACTTTCCCCCCCCCACCCCCCATCTTTTTTTTTTCCTTTTCCATAAAGGACTAAAGCTCGCTCTCGCCCCATCTGACATGCAGGATATTTTAGCTGGGTAGGAGAGAGTTAATGGAATGTGGACAAAAATTAGAGAGTGGAAGACAAGAGCGAGAGAGAGAGAGAGAGAGAGCGATGACGGGAGTGGAGAGAGAGAGAGAGGCGGGTGTGTGTGTGGTAGACATCGGAAAATTTGTCATCTCATTTCTTAGAATAAACTGGTGGCGCTTTTTCTGGGTAAAAATACAGAAAATAAAACTACTATCATTATTCTGAACACAATTTGCTGTCGTTTGTGCATGACTAATGCATTACTGCATGTGGTATCATTTCCGGCACTATTTTTTTTTTTTTCTTTTTTTCGCTTGCAAAATTTGCAGTCTGTTATGTTGCAAACTGGATAAGATGTTGCTTAACCCACATTGGTTTTATTAGTTAGTCTGACTCAACCTTAAGTCCACTTTAAGGTCACCCACAAAGTAAAGCCTCTTCAAAATTAAATGAGCCGCAGCCTTCATTGCAGTAATCGCAGGCTTTATTCCAAGATACTTTACCAAATGTAACACCCATTACAAATGATTGCCCGCATTAACGCTTACAAACGAATATTCCTTAAATGAACGTACTAATGTTTAGATTTTTAGAGAGTGCAATCATGCCAATTTTTTTTTAAATTATGGTTGTAATTACTGTTTTATTTTCCTCTTCCTGCTCTTTCAAAGTTTTGCTTTAAAACCCTTTCCTTCGACTCTCCTGTTTATCTGTGCTGTCTTTTCTGGGTGGTGGCAGAGATGACACTGTGCATTACGGGGGTGTTGTTAAAAAATCACACTGACAACCCCTAGCTGGAACCACTGGTTCTCCCTGGTTGGTCCCTTATTCCCATGACACACACAGGCACCCCACCAGCCGAGTTCTCAGTCTTAATGACACAACAATCTGGTGGTCATTGTTAAACTAAAACACGAATCGTTAAAACTCACCCGAGTGCAGAGTGCTGAGCGGACTTCACAAAACTTGCCATCATCACTAGTGGTTCTGTTTTATCATCGATCTCATCACGCTCACAAGATCAATAAATCTAATAATAACAACATCTCTTCCAAATAACAGAGCAGATAAAATGATAACATTAAACAGAATGGCATTTTGATGTAATTTTATTTACAAATCAAATTTACAGACACCTGGAGTGCAAACAGGGAGGCTGGAAAAGCGAAAATGGGGCTGAAAATTCATCACGATGACAAAATTACAGTGAAAGCACAAACCGAGCGGCCTCAGCAACAGGAAACAAACCAAGGGAAGAGCGGGGTGAAGAGGGGCGCGACGTGAGGACAAAAAAAATTGCTTCAGTCGTGATACATTTTGAAAGATGCAGCTTTTTGACGGCCATGTATCTGTCCCACACAACCTGGGCCTGAGGGGCAAAAAACAGAGACAGAAAGAGAGCAAACTGTAAGTGAAAGAAGCAAAGAGCAATAATGTAAGTCACAACAAAAGTTGTTGTGAATCTGGGTGAAGAGGAAATGGGTGGCAATCGTTGGTCCATGCATGTGTAATACAAGTGTGTGTGTGTGTGTGTTGTGTGTGCGCGTGTGGGGGGTGTCTATGTTTTCTTTTTGAATATCTCTTTGTTAGCATGTAGTGGTGCAGGGCTGTGTAAACCCTTAACTACATTCCTGAGTGTTTGCCTGAGAAACCAGGTAACTACAGTTTGAGAATCAGGGGCGCGAGATAGGGTGACACCCACTGGTAAAACAGGGCGTGAATATTAGAGGATTTTAAAATACAGCTTCATGCCTGAGCAGCGTCTGACGCCAAAGTGTACATCGTTATTCAGCTAGTTTTCCCCAGGCTCTCTACAAAATCATGTATTTTAGCAGGTTGGCCCCGTTGGGAACTGATAACCAGGTTGGTGCTGGGCTCTGCTTGATAGCTTTACAGAATAAAAGCCATGAACTCACTTGAATGTGTCAAGTATGTGTGCGAGTTGGTGTTGAGTGAGGTAGAGTTTCATGTCTGCTGTGTCCATCGATCTGAACGACACGGCTCAATTAACGGCGGAGGAAAGAGAAGAGGGGAGACGTTACACATCACGACGTCACAAAGGCAGATTGACTGCCCAAATGATCCTTGCTTAAAACATTTAAAGTGATCACCTTCTCCGGATCAATGAAGAAAATTCTCTGACGTCTTTTGTGTTTGTAACTTTGCGGCAATGTTGACAAGGCCTCTGGAAAGATTCTGAGCAAGAGCAAAGAAAGAATTACACTACGAAACGATTATGTCCTTTCATCGTTAGAGGTTACTGACAGAATACATTTTAAGATATATCAGTGTGTAATGTTTCTCACCTTGAAATTAGCCTCCATCTCATTAAAAGCTTTAGTCTTTCCTCTGAGACTGTACAGACCAGACTGAAGAGAGAGGAGGAAGGAAAAAGAGGAATTGTAAATAAGGGTGTGGATAAAACTAAAATAAAAGCCAGTATATTCAGCAAAAAGTGTCTTTCTGTGTGTGTCTGTTCCTTTTGTGTTGATCCAGCAGATCTTTGTCAGTGATTAAAATCTTCAGCTCTTTCAGCTCTTGTAAAAACTCTTTATCGAGATCCACATCCATGTCTCTCACACATGTTATCTACAAAGAAATTAGTTAGTTGTAGTTAATTCTGACGGCATTTTTAAATTTAGTTTCAGTCCTGTGTCAAATGTCTTGTAAGGTTTTATTCTATCACTCACTACAGTTAGTTTTATCTCTAAGAAACTGAATCGTTACTAGTCATCAATTATATTGAATATTCAGCCAATCTAGTCAAGCCAAAGCCAGTATCTTTTGTAGTTTCACATTTAAGATTGTTATCTTATCATTATCTGATGAAAACACAAAGGCTGAATGATCCGCAACACAGCCTACACAATGTACACCGTTACGTCTTATGATTAATTTAATACAGCTTAAAATAAATTGTTTAATTACCTACATCATTTCTTTATGCTGAGCTTTCATATTTGTTTGTGGATATGACTGACAAGGTATTTTATGGCCACATGCTATCTCAGTCTCAGTGATATAATGAAATACTCACCTTGTTTTCTTTCTCTCAACCCTGGTGTTGTTGTTTTGGACTTTAACTTGCTTTCTGTGAAATAGTTGATGTAACAACAAGTAACTCCAGCATTGATATCAGCCTGCACAGCAGGAAATAAATTGCTGTGATACAACACAAAATCTCCTCTTTGACTCCTTTTTTTTGTAATGACATAGACATAGATAGATATTGGTAACGAATTTTATTTTTTATCTACAGTCAGTAGTGTATTTTTCCCCCAACATTGTCAGGTAAATCTGTGTTTCATATGCAACTAAAAAATCCAAGTTCATTTGACTGAGGGTCTGCAAAACCTGAAGGCCTCTGCTGGCAGTAGGAGGCACAGCAGCTCTGATTTGTTCCTTACTTCGTTATAACCACCATAAAACATACCTCTTGTCTTAACGTAACACATTTTAAGCCTTTTTTATATATTTGACTCAGAGCTTCAAAACTTTTTTGTCCTTCTCTGGATTTACCCAGAATGTTGTTAACTCACTCTGTAAGCCTCAATCTAAGGGACAAATGAAGATTAGGCTCAGGCTGATTAATATCGGTTACATAAACTGATTTAAATGCACTGTTGCCTAACACCTCAGTACAAAATGGGGAGCAAACGGCCAACAAAAACAGGGTGAAAATAGTCACCAAACAGCCCCCACGGTCCAGTTTGTTGAAAGGCTGGCCAGCACAGAAAGCAAAGTCCTGGAACGTGAGCTACTGAAGCTTCTTCTTCCCGTCTCAAGGGCGATGTTGGCAACAGAAAACAATGGGCGCATTACATCCCTAAATAAAGCAGAGGAGATCCCGGTTGTCAGGTAACTGTGCCGACACATCTGCGGCTGGTTTAGGAACAGTGCAGCTGTGACCTCTGGTTTGATGTGCAAAAAGAAAACATCTAATATGGCATTCGCCATCTGCAGGCAAGTTGGGAGAGAGGAGGGGGGAGAAAAAAAATGGAAAAAAAACGAAGAGGGGGTGGTGGAGTGGAAGACAGAGAGAGAGAGAGAGAGAGAGAGAGAGAGAGAGAGAGAGAGAGAGAGAGAGAGAGCGAGAGAGAGAGAGAGAGTGTGTGTGTGTGTGTGTGTGTGGAGACCTATTCGGAAAATTTGTCATCTCATTTCTTAGAATAAACTGGTGGCGCTTTTTCTGGGATAAAATACAGAAAATAAACTACTATCATTATTCTCGACCAACTTTGCTGCTCTCCGTTTGTGCATGACTAATGCATTACTGCATGTGGTATCATTTCCGGCACTATTTTTTTTTTTTTCTGCTTGCAAAATTTGCAGTCTGTTATGTTGCAAACTGGATAAGATGTTGCTTAACCCACATTGGTTTTTATTAGTTTAAGTCTGACTCAACCTTAAAGTCAAACTTTAAGGTCACCACAAAGTAAAAGCCTCTTCAAATTAAATGAGCAGCAGCCTCATTGCAGTAATCGGAGGCTTCATTCCAAGATACTTTACCAAATGTAACACCCATTACAAAATGATTGCCCGCATTAACGCTTACAACCGAATATTCCTTAATAGACGTACTAATGTTTAGATTTTTAGAGAGTGCAATCATGCCAATTTTTTTAAATTATGGTTGTAATTAGTGTTTTTATTTTTCCTCTCCTGCACTTTCAAAGTTTTGCTTTAAAACCCTTTCCTCGACCTCACTGTTTATCTGTGCTGTCTTTCTGGGTGGTGGCAGAGATGACAGCTGTCATTACGGGGGATGTTGTTAAAAATCACACTGACAACCCCCTAGCTGGACCAACTGTGTTCTCCCTGGTTGGTCCCTTATTCCCATGACCACACACAGGCACCCCACCAGCAGAGGTCTCAGTTAATGACACACTTAATCTGTTGGTCATTTGTTAAATCTAAAACACGAATACAGTTTATAACTCATCCCGAGTGCAGAGTGCTGAAGCAGGACTTCACAAACTGCCATCATCACTTATGTGGTTCTGTTTTATATCATCGATCTCATCACGCTCACAAGATCAATAAATCTTAATAATAACAACATCTCTTCCAAATAACAGAGCAGATAAAATGATAACATTAAACAGAATGGCATTTTGATGTAAATTTTATTTACAAATCAAGTTTACAGACACTCGGAGTGCAAACAGGGAGGCTGAAAAGCGAAAATGGGGCTTGAAAATTCATCACGATGACAAAATGATACAGTGAAAGCACAAACCGAGCGGCTTCAGCAACAGGAAACAAACCAAGGGAAGAGCGGGGTGAAGAGGGGCGAGAACGTGAGGACAAAAAAATTGCTTCAGTCGTGATACATTTTGAAGATGCAGCTTTTAATGACGCCCATGTATCTGTCCCACACAACCTGGTGCCTGAGGGGCAAAAAACAGAGACAGAAAGAGAGCAAACTGTAAGTGAAAGAAGCAACGACATACTGTAAGTCTTACAACAAACTGTTGTTGTGAAATCTGGGTGAAGAGAGTAAATGAGGCAATCGTGGTCCATGCAGTGTAATACAAGTGTGTGTGTGTGTGTGTGTGCGCGTGTGGGGGGTGTCTATGTTTCTTTTTATGAATATCTCTTTGTTAAGCATGTAGTGGTGCAGGGCTGTGTAAACCCTTAACTACATTCCTGAGTGTTTGCATGAGAAACAAGGTAACTACAGTTTGAGAAATCAGGGGCGAGATAGGGTGACACCCACTGGTAAAACAGGGCGTGAATATTAGAGGATTTTAACATACAGCTTCATGCCTGAGCAGCGTCTGACTGCCAAAGTGTACATCGTTATTCAGCTAGTTTTCCCCAGGCTCTCTACAAAATCATGTATTTTTAGCACGGGTGGCCCCGTTGGGAACTGATAACCAGGTTGGTGCTGGGCTCTGCTTGATAAGCTTTACAGAATAAAAGCACATGAACTCACTTGAATGTGTCAAGTATGTGTGCAGAGTTGGTGTAGTGAGTGAGGTAGAGTTTCATGTCTGCTGCTGTCCATCGATCTGAACGACACGGCTCAATAAACTGGCGGAGGAAAAAGAAGAGGGGAGACGTTACACATCACGACGTCACAAAGGCAGACTTGACTGCCCAAATGATCCTTGCTTAAAATATTTAAAGTGATCACCTTCTCCACGAGATCAATGAAGAAATCTCTGACGTCTTTTGTGTTTGTTAACTTTGCGGCAATGTTGACGAGGCCTCTGGAAAGATTCTGTAGCAAGAGAAAGAAAGAATTACACTACAAAACGATTATGTCCTTTCATCGTAGAGGTTACTGACAGAATACATTTAAGATATTATCAGTGTGTAATGTTTCTCACCTTGAAATTAGCCTCCATCTCATTAAAAGCTTTAGTCTTTCCTCTGAGAGCTGTACAGACCAGACTGAAGAGAGAGGAGAGAATGGAAAAAGAGGAATTGTAAATAAGTGAGTGTGGATAAAACTAAAAATAAAAGCCAGTATATTCAGCAAAAATGCGTCTTTCTGTGTGTGTCTGTTACCTTTTGTGTTGATCCAGCAGATCTTTGTCAGTGATTAAAATCTTCAGCTCTTTCAGCTCTTGTAAAAACTCTTTATCGAGATCCACATCCATGTCCTCCACCATGTTATCTACAAAGAAAATTAGTTATTTAGTGTTAATTCTGCCGGCTATTTTTAAATTTAGTTTCAGTCCTGTGTCAAATGTCCTTGTAAGGTTTTATTCTATCACTCAAACAGTTTTAGTCTTATCTCTAAGAAACCTGAATCGTTACTAGTCATCAAATTATATTGAATATTTCAGCCAATCTAGTCAAGCCAAAGCCAGTATTTTTTGTAGTTTCACATAAGATTTTATCTTATCATTATCTGATGAAAACACAAAGGCTGAATGATCCGCAACACAGCCTACACAATGTAACACCGTTACGTCTTATGAGTTAATTTAATACAGCTTAAAATAAATATGTTTAATTAACCTACATCAGTTTCTTTATGCTGAGCTTTAATCTTCAGGTTTGTGGTATGATGACAAGGTATTTTATGGCCACATGCTATCTCAGTCTCAGTGATATAATGAAATATCACCTTGTTTCTTTCTCTCAACCCCTGGTGTTGTTGTTGTTGACTTTAACTTGCTTTCTGTGAAATAGTTGATGTAACAACAAGTAACTCCAGCTATGATCACTGCCTGCACAGCACAGGACAATAAATTGCTGTGATACAAACAAAATCTCCTCTTTGACTCCTCTTTTTTGTTAATGACAATAGACATAGATAGATATTGGTAAAGATTTTATTTTTTAATCTACATTTTAGTCGTGTATTTTTTTTCCCCAACATTGTAGGTTAAATCTGTGTTTAATATTGCAACATAAAACATCAAGTTCATTTGACTGAGGATCTGCAAAACCTGAAGGACCTCTGCTGGTCAGTAGGAGGCACAGCTCTGATTGTTCCTTATTCGTTATAACCAACATAGACAACATACCTCTGGTCTTACGTAACACATTTTTAAGCCTTTTTTATATTTTGACTCAGAGCTTCAAAACTTTTTTTCCTTCTCTGGATTTACCAGAAATGTTTTATCACTCTGTAAGCCTCAATCTAAGACAAATGAAGATAGCTCAGGCTGATTCATATCGGTTACATAACTGATTTAAAATGCTCTGTGCCTTAATATCTCAGATAAAAATGGCAGCAAACGGCCAAAACAAACAGGTGAAAATAGCTCACCAACAGCCCCAACGGTCCAGTTGTTGATAAGCTGGCCAGCACAGAAAGCAAAGTCCTGGAACGTGAGATACTGCAGCTTTCTTTTTCCCGTCTCAAAGCGATTGTTGGCAAAGAAAACAATGGCAGCATAATCCCTGAAATAAGCAGAGGAGAGGTTACAGAAGCCAGCAAAAACCCAAAACAAAACTAAAGTCTCCAAGAAAATCAGTTAGAACTTTGTTGGTATCCTGAGTACTGGCCTTTTCAGATGCTGTTTTGTTAGGGTTTGCTAACAACAGAAAACAATGTAGTAATTCATCATAAAACCTACAACAAAACAGATCTGCGGTAATAAGACTACTCTGGAAAATAAACCTGAGGCAGGAAAGCTTGTACTCTGTTCTTCTGATTACCTTGCAAGCTTGTCAGAGAGCAGAAAATGCTGACGTATGTTCTCCACCAGGGGTCCTTTAAGCTCTTCCACAACTTTGAAAACGCGTTTGAAGTTGTCAAACTGAAAATAAACACATGACGCAGGAGTTTTATTAAATTGTGACTTGGATAAAAACCTGCACGAATGCTTGCTCTGCAGACATTTAGCTGAGTCACCACAACTAATGTAAACTGAACCCACTGCCAGAAAAATATTGGATGAGATATTGATTGAAAATGTTCTGCTTGTCACTGATACTCAAAACAAATAAAAAGCAACTATAATGAAGTTGATTTGTTAAGTCGCGGCAGTATAAAGCTGAAAATAAACAGTATCTTTTAAAACTGACATCGTAAAAAGTGAGCACCAAGCATTTTTAAACTGATAATACAGGTAATATAAATGTTATTGTGGTGTTGAGATTGCACTTACTTGCCGCCTGCAGCTCTTCAGTGTCACACCCGTTTTGGCACTGATATCGTCCAAGTCTTTCTTGGTTCCTTTGGAGAGTTTCTTTCCCAGGACTTCACGAACAAAAACATCATCAAAGGTGTAGTATCTGAACAAGGAAACACAGAGGCAAGAGAGGAAACATGTCAGAATATAATATCATTTACTACGTCATGCTATGGGAATGTCTTGACAGCCTTGTTCACGCAAGATGAATGTTCTAAAGATACAAAAAGACAGAAACATACATTTTTGATCAAATTAAGTATGATATAGCTTCGGATCAGAAACTGGAAACACAAATATTTGAGGGGGAATTAACTGCACCTCTCTATGAGGACAGCTTGTCGATGAGGCGGGATCTGGAACAGCAGCTGGTTGGCTAGTTTGGCTGGACTGTGCAACAGACGCTCACACATCTGAAATGTCCTGTACTGGTCCATGGTGTCGCTCAGCAGAACATCTGCACTCGCCTCACACTCCTCCATCACTCCTCCTTCTATTCGCACCTTCACTGCATCGTTCACTGTTGAATAAATCAGTTATGTTTAATAACCTTGAATAACAAAGCTACTGGTTTGGTGTGAACGTACAGCAGCACTATTGCTGCTCCAGATACTTCACACTGGGCACTACAAATGTACATGTGTATGTGTTTGGCACCTTAGCTGAGAGTTATTAGACGCAAATCACTGTCAGAAAACATCATCAGCATCATGAGACAATCCTACTACTACTGTCTGATTGGGAACTACACTCACATTTTATATCATTTAACATTATTAGACTGACAAACTCTACGGTGAAATTGTTGTAAATCATCTCGACCAAGAGTGATGTTGTCAGATTGTTTCCATTTAATAGTTTTATAATAAAAAATGATAATAATTTGTCTGTTTTTTTTCTTTATAGTCTTTTATTTGTATTCATCTTGATCCTGCCTGCAGATTGACATCCTCTGCTGCCTTTAATCAAACTCCAGTAAAGCCCACATTGTGTTCAACTAACCAGGACTGTGTGAATACAGTCAGTACATACACATCCATACCTGTGTATCCATCCAACCAGAGCTGGTAAACCTCTTCATCCATAATAGTGGTGTTACCCACGAACACATCGAGCTCTACTGCCATCTGCAAACAAGTGACAACAAATGGTCAGGTGATGACTAACACTCGGATTAGCTCAACGCCACTCGAGCACAGTCAGGGTGATGTTATACCTTGTTTGTGTGTGTTGTCTCCACCAGTTCCAGGCACGGAGATGAAAGCAGTCGTGCAAAGTGATCGTCTACAGACTGGACCTGAGTCTGCTCTCCATGTCAGCTGACAACTTCCTCCATTACAGGCTAGCCTCCTGTGCTAGCTACGTTAGCAGAGTTAGCAGCGTGAGCGGAGCCTGAGCCGACAACCGGACACGAGACCGATTAATTAAGATCTAATTAACACGAGGACATGAGCGGGTTATTAGCGCGTGTCCTTTAAAGCACGAACATCGACCAAATGGTAGATCACTCTGTCACTGTGGTGTCAACAACAGCAGACATGCAACACGGACTTCCGGTTTATCCACGTCACAGGAAATACAACGTAGACATATAGTGAATATATATAATTTATATTAGATAATAAAATACTATTTATTACATATTAATGCTGTTATATTATTATTATTATTATTATTAGTAGTAGTAGTAGTAGTAGTAGTAGTAGTAGTAGTAGTATGGTTATATCATGTCTTAGATATTTTCTTTCATGGTTTGTGCAAAAGATTTTGTCTTATTTAATTACTTATTAATTACATTTTATCCATAGGCTGTTTTTATTTTTTTATTATTTTTTCTATTTCTATGTGAATGTGAGATCATTAAAGTAGATCAGTAAAGTAAGATAAGAAAATTATTAAATATATATTTACTTTTCTTGTGAAGTGAATTTTCCTATTGTGGGATCATCTTATCTTATTTTAGTTGTGTTGTTGAAGAGTTCCTGAACATTTCAAACAGCAGCAGGCTATCAGAAGTTTTACATTAAACGCTCATGATATTAGGTCAGAGTAATGTAACATACAGGATATTCTGTGCCGTACCAAAACCTACATTGGTTTTCAAATTATTATTATTATTATTTTCATATATTGTTTGTAATGTTCGTATGTTCAAATTATTTTGAATGGTCATTGGTTTTCTACAAAATTTAATTTTTTTTGTGGAGTAACCTATTTGTAGAGATGATGCTTTTATTCTGAAACAGTATTTTTTTTCTCTTTTTTTTTTTTTTTTTTCTCTAGTGTGAGTTGATTACCAGCTCCTCCCTCCTCTCAGAGCTTTCACTTATCTGTAATTGGCTTCAATGTTTTAATTTATCCGCGTGCCTCTCGCTCTGATTGGCTGCACTGTAACACGGATTGTTCTGTCATGGTAACAATGTACTAACGATTGTAACTGTTACCAGTCAGCTTGTCCCAGAGCTACGTTTACAGTAGAGCCAGAGCAGACGGCTCCCATTCATTGTAGGCATGTGGCACAATTTAGAGACCAATAACGCCCCTACTACCACTACTACTACTACTACTACTACTACTGCTAATAATAATAATAATAATAATAATAATAGGTCATTAGTAGTATAATGTGTTTAAATGACCCCAGACAGCCAGATAACACAAGGAATTCAACAGTATAGTATGAAAAGCATTTTGAGTGAGCAGTAATACTGCCGTAGTTTATTAGTGTTTCATTGTGGAAAGAATGATAACCAGTCTCATATTTGCTTAAATGACTCGTGTGTGTCCTACCTCAGGCTATCACCCATGTCTTTATTGTGTCGCCCCACAACTGAACCTAAGGATTAAAGAAGGGGTTTGATCACATTCCTAGCAGCATGCCGACATGGGGCCCGAAACCTGTAACGACCTGCATGTACTGTCTTCTCAGAGCCAAATGTGAGCTGTAAATCCTATTGGCAAGTCACACTGCGGCGGGTGCCTTGTATTTCTTGCTTGCTGCACCCTTGAGAGACTTCATAATGCAAAGGGCGGATGAGAAACCCTATAGACTCAATAACTGGGACCTATATCATTTTTACACTATAGTCCCTAAGTCCTATCACTCAACACTATTCATGTTTGGTAAGAAAGGCATCAATGGGCGGACGAAAATCAAACGACAATAGACAATAATCCATTATATTATATTACAGCAGCGGATTTGGCAGACAGGCAGTGGTCTATTGTTGATCTCTGCCCTTTCATTTGTGCTTTTAGTCATTTTTTAAAAACGTGTCCGATCAGCGACAGGCCTCGGTGTGAGCACCCCCCCCCACCCTTGCGCTTTGCTTTGCTACGTGTACACAATCTGCTCTCTTTTCCTCCGGCGATTAATCTAAATAAATCCCTGCAAATCCCTCTCCTCTCCCTCCCTTTCTGTGTTTCTGCATGTGTCCATTAAAATCACAACATAAGGGAAAACGGACTCAGTCAACATGTCTTTTTTTTTTTGGTCGGATCCCTCGCTGCACATCAACACTCTAATGTCTAACCTCACATGACACCCTGATTCCATCCCCAGCTCCCCCTTGCACGGTTAACACCCTACATTGTTATGGCCTCAGTGAAACAATGGAGGTGGGACAGAGGGCGGAAGGATGTGGCTGAATGCCTCAGCATAAACCCATGGAAAAAAGCCTGCAGTCACACTTTCCGCCTGTGTTCTTTGAAAAGAAACAACCAGGAGTCACCCATGATGTGAATGTACTGTACATCCTTCTGTGTGGTGAACTCCAAAATTGATGTGAGGCCTATTTATTGTATGTGTCATGTTTTTACAAAGGGTTTGGAGACAGCAAAGATATGTGTATATGCCGTGTGTTCATCCAATGAACAGAAATCCCCAGAGGAAGTGTCTTCATACGGGCCTTTCCTACCCATTTCCTTTGTAAAATTGTGCACATCCGTGTTGTTTTTGTTTCATAGCATGATAAGGGGTGGAAATATGTTTTTGAATCCAAATGGGGGCGCACAAGTTCCACACGGAGAGAGCACATGGAGCAGATCAGCCTCTCATCTTGTTGTTTTTCACAGCTGAAGATGGTCAGAGTCGGTTCAGCTGGATACCTGAGATGATTGATTAGATTGAGCCATTAACGACCATACCGTAATTATGGTATGCGCGGTAAGACCTACTGGAAACCACAGAGGAAACCACAAACATTTTTGATCACTATCTCACCAACGTGTCAATTAGCAGCCATCATAAAAACTGAAACTTCCGGGAAGAGTCTACAAAATAAAACCAACAGTGTTGGCGAGCTCGAGTAACGCACTAAAATAAAAGCAAACACTGCGATTTGTAAGAAAATTATTTTGCAGCTACCAAAACATGTGTGTTGTGAGTATATGTATTTGTAACACCTCCTCACTTGTTTTAAATAAAAAAAAACCCTCACAACTCGATGCTTTTATTTTGAAAATTGCTCAGCCTGTTTCCTGGTAGTGCGTCAGCTTGACGCGCTGCTCAGCGGAGTCACAGCCGTGAAAGTGGCGGAGGCGGACATTGTTGTGGTAACAGTCCGGCCCCAGAGGATGAGCAGAGATGATGCATTTATTTTGAACGGATAAAGGGCGAGGTAGTGATTTATTTTGTTTGTTTGTTTTCTTTCTTTTTTTTTTTAGGCCGACTAAATAATGAATCGTTTATAAAAGAAAGAGGAGCTGCTGCTGCACCGCACGGACTCATCCTCCAATCAGCCAGCCAGCCAGCCGGGGAACGGGGGAGTTCATTCAGCCGAGGCGAGCGCAGCACAGCCTGATGAGACGATGCCAGCGACGTAAAAAAAAATCACAACATCTGCAGGGTGTGCATCCGAGGCTGCTGGATTAAGCCTCTGGGCCTTTGTGCACACAGTAGAGAAAAGCCCACTCGGGCGCCTGTTGCCTTCAAAATACTGCGAGAGGAGGTAAAATAAGGACAGTTGTATTCTTGGAGGCCTTTCGGAAAATCCAGCCTGCTGTTTGGAGGATGTCAGATTGACATTAACGAGGGCTTGCTGTGCGTTTTCATACACGACCTCATCAAGGCTTTATCCACGGTGAACCATCACTGGGTTCAGCTCTGAAGTCACAGCGCCTTGAAGAAAAGCCATTCAAATAAAAATATCACATGTTTCTGCCATGATTTGGCCTCCGGTGCTTTATTGCACACATGACATCTGGAACACACTGGACGCAGATGAAGATGTGATGTGTTGAGCACTGAATAGCTACATCTCAGCGCTTTTAATAGATTCTCAGGTATCCTCCAGTTTTTTATTAATAAGAAGAAAAAAAAATGGGAAGCGAAGGTGAGATAATCAACAGAGAACTGTCAAAGATGTCTGACGAGGACTTGCTGGCGTGCTCCAAAGAGGAGCTGGTGAGCCGGCTGCGTAAAGAGGAGTCGGATAAAATAGCAGCTCTCATCCAGAGAGGACGGCTGATAAAAGAGGTAAATAAACAGCTGCAGGGACACCTCCTTGAAATCAGGGAACTGAAAGTCATCAATCAGCGCCTGCAGGAGGAAAACGTGGAGCTGCGAGATCTGTGCTGCTTCCTGGACGATGACCGGCTCAAAGTGAAGAAGCTGGCCAGAGAATGGCAGCTGTTCGGGCATCACGCAGCCAAAGTGATGCGGGAGGACCTGGGCGGTTACTTGAAAAAGCTCGCAGACCTGGAGCGTATGCAGGACGGGCTAGTCAAGGAGAATTTGGACCTGAAGGAGCTGTGTCTGGTCCTGGAGGAGGAGTGTGTCAGCAGGAGTGACTCCAGCCCAGGAGGATCCACTGAGCTCAACCTGCCTTGCATGGTAGCCCGGGATCTCGGGGATGGAAGCTCAAGCACAGGGAGTGTGGGAAGCCCAGACCAGCTTCACCTGGTGTGCTCACCTGATGACTGATGGCAGGTTTATGTCAGCAGTCAGGGCTTCATATGAGGAACCTGTAGAGTAAGAGTGGTGTGATTTGGCAGACTGGAGGCTTTGCCAGGCATTACAAATTAAATTGGTGCAAAAGCATTAAGGCCTTCTGAATGCTGCAAATATTTGTGTGCCACTACATTTTGACTTCTACCACTAGAGACATTTTCAGGACTTTACAAAGACATTTAATAGATGTTTGCCAGATGATAATGTATCTAAATTTTACAGTGTTTTTTTCTAATGACTCTTCTGTTTTGGGGGGAAATACTCCTTTTTTCAGTGGTCTGTTGATGAAAAAAAAAAAAATGGGACCAAAAAAGTAGGTCACATATATAAATTTATCTCATGCACTGGACTAGCCTACACTGGTTGAAGCCTTTTTTCTATTGCACTGGACAGCGTTATCATGGATCTTTAAATCACAGATCTAAAGATTCATTTCAATCCAGTTTTGAGCCATATTTAGTCCACTGAAATCAAATAGCACTGAAATAGATGCGTTGTGATAAAAGAAAAAAAAATATGAACCTATTTGATATTTGCTTTTTTGCTAGATGCCCAATAATGTGTAATATTTTATGCACTCTCTTCCTCAGGACAGGATTGGAGTGCCATATGTGCATGATGATTGTCACAATTTGTACAGGCCTGTTAACCCACTCTGATGTAAAGGCCCTTCAGGTTTACCGTGGGTGGGGCTGCTGTGCATAACGTACATGTGCTCGAGCCAGGGCAGAGCCAGCACACCTTGTTAAGGTTTTTGGATCAGACATGAAAGATGTCCTTGGACCTCACTCAGAGCTGAACTGAACAACACTTTTTTTTAAAAATCCAACTGGAAACTCTTTGTATCAAACTGGAAGGTCTACAAGTTTGAATGATTTCTATTCTATTCTATTCAAGCTGTTCAAATTCACTTGTATTCCTTTTTTTTTATTACATTGTTGTTGTTGATGTTCAATTAGCATATCACAGAGTTTGTTTAGGTTGGCGATGGTCAGCTTCGTCTTCTGTAACTCATGCTTTGTATTTACCCTGTAACATTAGGGATACTCTTAACTTTGACCCTTCTTTATCTTGATTTATCTGTATTAACTAGCGTTACTAACCGATTTCAGTTTAAATCATAGATAATGCACATGATTAGAAAAGATTTATTTTGTCGTTAGCTGTTTATTGGTTGGCTATGCTCGTAGTGCATTGAAGAGCTTTAAATACAGTGGGTATGACACTTTGTGCTGGTCTGACCTGTTTTTTGTGTGTGTGTGTGTGTGTGTGTGTTTGACTTTGCAGAAACAAGCTTTACATTTTCACGACACAGAATGAAGGATTGATTTCTGTACTTGTTTTGACCTTCGTGTCTAAACCAACTGAGCTTGATTGATGTTCCCTTCTTGTCATACAGACTGACTTTATGGATGTTCATCAGTTTTATTTTTGGATCCCTATTTGCACAGTCTGGAGAGCTGAAGAGGGCAGTAATGCTTTTACCCACTTAGTGATTCACAGACGTCCTTTGACAGCAGCATACACACAGTTTTATTTTTTTCCCTCCCTCATGCTCTCAATCTGACTCTCGTTCCATCTCTGCTTCTCTCTCTAACCCCATTTTAGCTGAGCAGTCCAATGCTCTCTGAGCCATGTATGTATTTAGCAAGAGATTCGCTTCATTTTGGGGAAATGGAGTAACTGAGCACATAGTGTTCACAGCTGAGGGGCAAAGAGCAGTCATTAGTTTCTCAGTACATATTGCAGCCATCAAGCCCTTTTAATCAGTGTCAGGAGAAAGGCTACAGCTTGAGATTATGTTCTCGATCTATCGTTTAATCTATGAAAAAAATAATAAAAATAATAATAAAAAAAATATGCCCACTGTAAACCTGAATGCTCAAATTAATTAATTGGAATAAGTAATGAAAACTTAATTATAATAACTCAAACATTTTAAGTGCCAGTAACTTTTTTCTTGTTTTGAGTTTGCTGAACTAAAATATTTTGATTAATATGAACTATTTTACATATTATGTAACGAAGTCTTGCTTAAAACACTTTAGTTTCAACATAATTTCCTTTGACATAAAGAATCAATAGCATGTTTTAAAGAAGATACTGTTAAAAACTATTGAATCAATATATGTTGCTAAATTTTCATGAATTACGCAAATTCAATATACTACATTTATGAGTAGTTTGATGATGATTTCCCAGAGTCAAATGTTATGTCTTTAAATTGCTTGCTTTTTTCTGTCTAACAGTCAGAAATGCAAAGATATTCAGTTACAATGATAAAATTTGAGAAGTTACATACAAAATAGTTGCAGATTAATCTTCTATCAATCATCTTAATCAAATATTCGAGTACTCCAGGTTGCTACAGGTTTTTCTGGTGTCTCAGTGTTCACTAAAATGTTTTTTGTACACTTTTCACAAGTAATAATAATAATAACAACACACAGTGTCAACACAGTTATGAACTGCTGTTCTTTATTGTCTGTAAAGTAGTACAGCTTTGACAAAAGATAAAAGTAAGGCACTGCCCACCAACAGTTCATTTGTCAGAGAAAACATTACCAAAAATATATTACACTCTCAAAAATAAATATGTGATTATATAATCTATATTAACTCCTACGGCCCAGCCTTAGTGGTCAATAATTTGCATAGACAATGTCAGGATTTCTTTTAAAAGATTCATACAAAAATAAGGACCCTTTATTTGTAAGTACTATTTAGTGAGGACATTTATAAAGTGTTGTATTAAAATGTTACAAGGTTGTATTACAATGTAACAATGTAACAAGTCATTAAATGCAACATTATATATTATAATTACAACATATAACATTATTAATATATTATAACTATCACTTTTAATATATTATGTATCATATATACTTATCACATAGAAAGCTTGTCTAACTCTTAGGAGAATATATTCTGCATGCAATGCTTTCATAATAAACCTCAAACTTATTCTATATTTATTCAACCTGATAGCTTTTAAAAAGACTATATAAAGAAATATAAAGACTTTATATCAAAACTAAAGAGTGTAACATTCATATCCTGATAATGCCACTAATTTTCATGTCTAAGTACAAATCAACTTTCTAAATAGATGAAATAAAGCAGATGCACGCAGCTCATTTTGAAATGCTTATCACAATTATCACTGTAACGTTTCCCAGAGATCCTTTTTGGTCACAAACACAAACATTATGACTTCAATTCAAACGAATATTAGAGTATTGCCAGGATGATAGAGCTGCCGATCACAGAGTGAGGATGGTCGGGGAGTGCAGGGAGTGATCCGATTGGTCACCACTGCTGCTGCTGCGGCGATGAGCTATCCCACAGGGCTGCGGGGCACGAGGCTGTGGTACATTTCCCTGTTGTGATGTAGCATGGGATGTAGAGGCACTGGTGTCTAATGGGGCAGTCGGATAGGTGAAAACCATCCCAGCTGTGAAGGGCGTGAGAGAGGGAGTAGATGTAAGAATCGGGGTGTGGAGTGACTCTGATTCAGTGATGACAGCAGAGGTTGACGGTGCTGTAGGCTTGCTGGGGATGGTTATCTTTGGTTTGGGCTTCTCCATCTTTGTTGGTAGTTTGGTTGAGGGTCCAGGTCTCCCATGGTCCTCTGGCTCCATTTTGATGCCTCCCAAAGAGGAAATTGATGGATTTGGGTCAGAATCTGAATCAGATTCCTCTATCTTACAAATGGGACGGTGAGCCTCGAGAACTAGCTCAAGCCTGTCTTTCTCTTTTTGTAAATTAGCTATTTCCTTCTGTAAACGGGACTTTTCATCCTCTAGCAGGTCAGTCTCCTACACCAGGGGAAAACAGAAACAAAGACAAACATACATGTAAATTCTCCCATGCTTGCCTGAGACCAACACCATGTATTTCAAGCATGAATGCTGTGACATTTATACAGTGTTCACTCACATTTTGCAGTGTGTCTGTCAGTTCCCGGCGGCGATTGCGACATTTTGCTGCTGCTAACTTATTCCGCTCCCTTCTTACTCTCCGTCTCTCAATCTCTTCCTGGGATAACTTTATTGAAAAAGAGAAAAATAAAAGATTAAAATACATAAAATAGGTCCACCAGACACAGAGTCAAACTCTAAAGCCCCATTTAATGTCTTAAGTTGGATTGTGAAACCTCCTTGCTCTGGGTAAAACAATAATGTCAAATGTCAAATGTAGACATGTATCATAGGCAACACGATACAGGAGAAACACCACCACCATGTGTGTGCACTGAGTCATCACATCCATGGCGTCTGAATGATTTTGAAATGCCCGTGAAAGCTTTTGTGCCTTTGTAACACCCAAACTCTGACTGATGCCAGCGCCCTACTGAATAATTGCTGTTCATTCAACATTTCCCGCCCTTTCAGGATCATGAGTCACACTCAGACCCCAGCGGTGACTCAGGTGTGAGTCAGAGAAAATGACTTGTCCCTCTGAGTCACATGACAGTTCACTTCCTGTACCATGAAATTACAACTCCAAGTAAAAAAAACTCTGACGGGGATATGTGCCAACATGTGCCTGATGAAACAAAAAAGTTACCGTACAGTAAGTAGTGACAAACATGATGATGGTTAAAGTTGAGTTAGGTCGCAAGAAACATCTGTGCTATCTTGTTCTGACATGTAACATTGTTCTGCTATCAAAAACCAGACCTTTGCAAGCAGTGTGTCACAGAACGTTACACTGAGTCAACATCGACTCAAAGTAAACACTATCAAAGAACATAAACAGTGTCTTCCTTTTTAAACTGCTCAATAATGGATAATGAATCTTAATAATGTCTAATGACATCTCTAATTAATCTTATGCAATCCATATTACTTAACATGTTAATGTGATGTGCAAGTCTAAAGGAAATGACTGAATTGTGTCATAGAGTAGTACAGGAAATTATTACACACTATTTGCTCAGAAATGTGTACTAGTGTCTTGTCCACACCTCACTGCAATACCCTGAGGGAGAATATGAATCCCAAGAGATCTCCTCTCTGACACAAGCAACAAATCCACTATAATCAGTGTTTTGTCTATAAAGTTTCAGCTATTTAAAAGTTACTTTCTTACATGTTCATCGTTCCGGCGTCTTGTTGAAGCAGTGGGGTTTGCAGCTGCCCTTATGACTCCAGGTCTGAGAAGATGGGAGTGGTGAGGGGCCTGACCCAGTGGCCGTGCCCCTGTGACGGTTGGGTAAGGAGGTACTGGAGATCTTGAAGGGCCTGGTGGATGCATAAGGGAGGGCTGGACCAGCCACTGGAGGTCCTGGTTGGTTGTAATGGCATTGAGGCTTGGTACGAACTGACTGGTGCCTGCCATTGTATATTTCTGGAGAAAATTTGATTTAACAAATGTGATTAGAAAGTAAATCCAACAGGTGATCAGGAGAAAAATACATGTTGTCTGGGGTAAGTAATTACATGTAACTGAAGATTATAATTATTATGTTAATGAACATGAATGACTTAGTATTATATTATTATACGACATAATAACATGTATAACATTATAACATGTCAACAACATGACATATGATGTGACATTAACAGTATATATATATGAGCGATAGATCTCAGATATTAGTGTAGAGCTATAGAGATGATAGTATAATCTATTATAGATATATCTATATATATATAGATATTAGTATTATTTCATAGTTTTTTTCTATTTTAACAGTTCACATTCAGTTTCAGTTCAGTGATAACCTGTAGCCCGGTTAAATAAAGGTACACCTACCTGCTCCTGTTGTGTGGCTGAACTGCTGGTGCTTCCCAGGGATACAGGGTTTGACCCTGTGTACGGCGGGTTGCCTCGTCCTTGATTCCCAAAGTTTCGATACATCCTCTCTTATTAAAACACTCTAGAAAACTGGATCCAGCTGTGTCTATAACAGCCTCAAAATGACTTTCGGGTTGAGTCTTAATTCAAACCTGAGGCAAGCCCACTGTATTGCGGTAAATCGGTAGAGTCCAAACGGGTATGTTTTCAAGGGGTGAACAAGGAAGCGAATGTGTCCTCGTTCTTTCAAAAATCGCCCTAAAACTTCCAAAAACGTCTTTCAGTACTTCCTCTCGTCCTTAGTCACACATCCAGAAGCCAAAGTCTGGGAATGATTGTGAGGTTGTAAACTCTTTAAGCGGCACTATAGGTTCACCACGCCCCTCCGCAGTTACGGGAAATACTGTTGTCTGGAATCAAACCACGTGCCGTGATGTCACTGCCCATATATGGTGAGAGTTTCCTCTTGAGAGTAACACGCGGGATTCCTCAGACAGAAGGAGGCTCGAGCTCTCCGGTCGGATCGTGCTGTTTACCAGCTCCGCGTGATGCAGTGGATAAAACACTACTACAGTTTCCTACTTCAGTGGAAGTACTGTCATTCATATACTGATCTACTTACGTTGATGTTACGTGATGTTACGTTTGTGGAGTAGAAAAGTACCTGGGCGAAGTAAATAAAAAACATATATATATATACAGTATAAATTATATTGGTTATATAAATTGAACTGATATTTTAATATTTGGTGTACTTTTAAGAGATAGGTACAATATTGGACTAGTTTTAAAAAGTTAAAAATTAAAGACATTTTATAATAAAGGCAGATGTAAATATAGACATAGTTTTTCATTTACAACATCTGTAAAGACTCAACAACATTTGTATTTAGTCATATATGTAACTTGACTAAACGTTATAAATCGTATATTTAAAAAAATACTGTCTCAACATACACACTATAACACATCACAGAGAAGTTAAATTATGATATTAAATAATATTTTAATATTAACTAAATATACATTTATTATGTTAGGCAACTTATTTTTGTTTTTTTGTCTTGAAACCTTTAAAGGTTCAGTGTGTAATATTTATGGTGCTCTATTTACAGAATATACTATTTATAACTATGTTTTTTTTTAGTGTATAATTACCTGAAGGAGTTTAATGAAATTAAGTTATCTTTGCTCATTTACTAAAGATATATTTATTATCTTAAGTCAACATTTTTTATAGTTGTCTTAAAACTATTGAAGGTCCAGTTATTTAGGAGGCTGTATATACAGGATATAATGTTCATAACTATGTTATTATTAGTGTACAATTACCTGAAGAAAATATTTTTTTGAAGTTTTTGTTACCTTAAAATGAGACTAGTATCTACAGACACCGCAGGTCTTCTTCCACGGAGTCCGCCATGTTTCCACAGTACAGTAACCCAGGATGGACAAACTACTCTACAAACTACTACACTGGCTCGATATATTCACATTGTCCCTATATTTTATGTCAGCCATAGTTTTTAGGCATTCTTCATGCCTAAAAGGAGACGATGAGGTGACAGGGTTTCGACCAGCAACTATACCACTAGATGCCTCTGAATCCTACATACCGGACCTTAAAAACATTTGTACTACCTAAATAAATATTTTAATATTAAGATTTAACTAAAGAGTAAATTGCACCATGAATCATAAAACTGTCATGTCTAATAATAGTAAATACTCTTATAATGTGAAAAACAGCAGAAAGCCCCAAAAGTGCTACTCTTACAACTTATGAATGAATTTTAAGGGTTGAATATATAGAATAGGATGGGCTATAAAATACATTATAAAGTGCGCATGTGCCCAATTGTGCTGAGGTTTCTGGCAGTCACTCTCACTTTACAAACCACATCAATGTGTGCACATGCCTGTGGAGATGAGTCAGTCGATTGCCTGAAAGCTGCTCAATTATTTCAGCATCCGTTTCAACGACTGTTTTTCACTTGCGCGAGCACAATATATTACCTAGTACAGATTCAAAAAACGCATGCTGTAGAGTTGGTACGATTAGTCTGACACAACAGCTGCTGACCTTGCAATCCCCAAGGACAGAGTTCCCGGCAAGGCCTGATTTCTCCTGTCTGCTGACTGTCAAACCAATGTCTCACATTACTGCTAATTCTTCTCTCAGGAATAAGGATTGTCAATTTTTAAGGAATCACTAAAGTTAATTGGAAAGACAAAAATGTGCAGACAATGAACTGTTGGCTTGCGACTTCATAATTTATGAAGGAGAGCAGACATGGCATTCAGACAAACTGAAACTGCCTGGAGCATGACATTTAAGGCCTTTACCTGATGCTCACCTGCTTATTTTACTGCTGAGTCTCACATTTCACATTTCAACAATATTACATTGTGTCATAATGAGGGCACACATACACACATTTTTTTCCAATGCAGATGATGATATCAGATGAAGGAAATATAGGGTAAAGGTGAGCGTCAGATGACTAAAGCTTCAGGAATGCAGTGATGACACACTTTCTATGTCTCTAATTGGGATATGTTACAACATCTTTTTTGTCTTGATTACACCTTCACTGATCCACTGGATGTTTCTTTCATTTTATATTTGAACAGGAAAGTGTGATCAACAGATATACCCACAAAAATACATGTATTTTTATATATCTGTATATAATGTGTGAGTGAGTTGTTAGTTTCTGTTACTCTACACTTCACTTTGTTGAGTGTGGTTTAACGGATAAAGGAAGTTTAGATTCCTTTGTCATTTATCATCCAAATCTCTACATGTATAACTCATCCACACCGTCCCACCCACCCACCCACACAGTCAACCAGCCCACACACACATGCTTTACAGGGCATAACACCAACCTCATGTAACACAGAAATCTATTTGGTTTTAGTGAATGTTGTAATTCATGCCATGTCAAATCATGCTTAAGTACCATGAGCATACAAAGATTATCTTATCGTGTGATTGTACAGGGCAGCTTTTGAACAACCAGGAAAGTTCTGATTGTTCAGGTCATGGTTTGTTAAGGTACTACTGACAGAGTGTTTGTATGTCACATTTACTGGCAACAATATTAACTAATTATGACTTAAATTAACTAATATTTGAATAATTTAACCCAGATACTGTGCGGGAAAATGTCTTTTTAATTATAGATCTATTAGCCATAAATAATAGAAGTAAAAGTAGGCTACTCTGTAAAAGTAGTCTGAAAGACTTTTTATTACAGTGGAGGTGGTAAAAGTACACATCCATAAAAGTAGCAATACACATGTACATTAATAGAGTAGAAGACCTGAATTCAAATATCAAATTTTTGTGTGTAAAGGCAATTCTGAAATTTCTTTCAAAACACAATAAATATGTTGGAAAATAGTTGCTGAAAACATGTGTAAAGACTTTGAATGATATATTACTGAAATGTGGAGTCAGAGGTTAAAAAAGTTTTTCACCAGTTTTCAGTCCATGGTCCTAAAAGGTGGCTTGATGATGCGTTAAGGCCACCCTGAGCATACATCTCATCTACCTAACTCACAACAGTATAAAAGCCTACAGCATGTTAGCATCTGTGCTTTTACGTATGCTAGTTATTATTCTTGTTTACACTCAGTTTCTAGCTAGCTCTGCCTTTGAAGTACTGCAAACGCATCTTCCCTGGATGAACAGCTTGATTTAAACTTCCTGAACATGAACAGATGAAGAAGTTATGTGTGTAACACAGCACCTCCCTGGGCTAGTGGTTACCACATGTGATGAATACAACAAAAAGTACAACATTTCCCTAAAATATAGTGAAGTAACATGAAAATACTCAGTATTTAAAATACAAGTCTGGTTGTAGATACAGGTCTCTGGCCTGTAAAGGTGCTCGCTATGTATGTATGTATGTATGTATGTATGTATGTATGTGTGTACGTGTGTATGTTTGAGGCTTTGTACAGACTGTGGCAACAAATTTCCTTGTAAGGACAATAAAGTATCTATCTATGTATTAACCTGTAATGAGCAGCAATGCTACAATACATCAGCCTAAGTGAAATGTCAGAGTAAATATAATAATATCAACAACAACAATAATAAAAGTAAATAAAACATAAAAAAATGACAGATCCAATGCAACAGAAACAGGCAGTGCAATGAAAAGAAAAATTAAAACCAGCTTTTCATTGATAGTCTAGAAAAATAGAAGACAAAATGTAAACAGTGACATTAAAAATGTAGGTCTGGTTAAAGTAAAGTAAATGGATAAAAAGATGCTAAAAGAAATGACATAACCCCCACCTTTCTCCTTACAGTGTACCTGCACATTTTAAAGTAAATATATTAGCTAAAGGTAGGGAAGCTGTGTCTTACATGTTATTATATTTCTGGTGTTGCTTCAGTGTTATGTTCAGCCTGTTTCCCCCTCAAACATGGATGGGAAGTAAAGTGGAAACACATGTACACAGGTACCAGCAGAGCCTCTTAGTTAGCTGCTGTGAGTTGGTACAGCAGTGAGTGTGTGGGGCTGTGTCTGGTCCCCGCGCCGCGCGCTGCCACGCAGGCAGCCTGAGGTCAGCCTCGCGCTGATGGGAGGGACCATCAGTCCGATAGCCACGTAGCGAGCTAACACCGTTAGCTGTGCAGGTAAGTGCTCCTGTGCTCGTTTCATTCACTTCATTATCATAACGTTATCCTTCAGACTAGTTGTGCGGACATTTAAAACGCTAGTTATGAATGTAATGTTGTCACCTGCGCGGCTGTAGCGAGCATAAGTTCAAAATATGATGTTATTAGGTTAGCTCGTCTGGCTAGGTGGCTAGCACAGTTCAAGTAAGTTTACACGGAGGCGAGCTAGCGAGCGTTAGCATGTAACTAACCAGTTTCTTCCTGACGAAGTAACGCACTGCTGTGGCGTAACACAGTCACAGTGCTCGGGTTAAGTTGCTCATTAGTCGCACTCATCGTTACATTTAGGATAAAATGTGAGTTAGCTAACGTGTCACTGTTTGTATTTTCAGCTAACGTCAGCGAGCGTCACCATGGACTTGCCACATCACGGATACCGAGCAAGTAAGTGGAAATGTGAATCATCACCACCACCACCACCATCGGTTGTGCAAAATGTTTGCAAAATATCCGTCCAAAGCGGCTACTTCCTATTTTCTATAAGACACAGAGGGGTCAACGTGTCTGTCACATGACTCTAATGATACACCTGAGTTATAATGAACACCTTGATGGATGTACAAGAGGTGAACAAAAAAAATAGAAACACTAACACAAGCTCCAGAATGGCAATGAAGTCGAATCGCCTCTACAACACCATGAATATACCCTTTGTTTTTTATTATTATTATTTATTTATTTATTATTTATTGTTTTTTGTTTATTAAGACATGATCCCACAGCGGGGAAATTCACTTGTCACAGCAACTCGTAAACACAGTGTGGATAAGAAATTACTCAGAAATAAGAAACGTGTAGAAGAAAGTCATAAGGTGCATTCAGACAAGGGTCAGGGCAGGTGAGGGTTGTGCTGAACGTAAAAACAATTACAGTCAAACAATTCGCTGATTAACCGGTTATATCGATGCCTCTCTCTCTCTCAAACATCTTTGTGTCACTACTTTGCAGTGTAAATTGTGAGTCAGACAGATGTAGAAGTTGACTGTGTTTTTTTTGGTGGACACCCTTCCTTGCAACATCGTAGCGAAAACGCACACTACACCCACTCAAATGAAAGGAAAAACTTATCCTAAACGTATCCTGTCTGAATGTACCCTTAAACAGTCTGACAGCTGTTGGAATGAAGGACCTGTAGTAGAGCTCCTTCTTACATGGTGGGAGTAACAGTCTCATGCAGTGAGTGAGCGGAGTTGTTCATGATGGACATCAGCTTTATTGCACTATTGTACTGTATTAGTTTTATCTTGGATAGTGAGTGCTGATCACTCAAATAATAATTTAAAGAATAAAGCTCCTCATTTTACGTTAGTGATCATAAAGCATTGTTTTTCTCTTGCTTTAGGTTCAGTGTATGTTTATGTTTGATATTCTGGATAATAAGTTAGTAGCTCCATAAAATATCGTCATTAACATATCATTAAATAGAAATATGAGTTCACTCCTTTCACGCCTCGCGTCCATCTTTTCCACAGCTAAACCACGAGCTCGTGCAGCTCCCCCCACAGCAGACTCTGTCCTGTTTGAAGACACCAGCTCTGCAGCACCAGCAATGAACAGTCAAGGGTACTACACACCTGGGTACAATATGGGAGCACCCACAAGTGACATGCAAGCAGGTACTGGGGTGGACAACCTGTTTACTGACCCGATGGCGAATGCCGCGATGATGTACGGCTCTTCGTTAGCCAATCAAGGAAAGGACATGGTCAACAAAGAGGTGAGGAAAAGCTTCTAAAAAAGTGTGTTTGAATTAACTTCACACCTGTGAAATGTTTCTTTGGTTTTTCAGCCACAGGTCTTAAATACAGGTGTCTCTGCCGCTTTCTGACTCACACATTTAGACTCAGCCTGTCTCTTGATATTATCTGACAAAATAACAGATCAAAACATCAGAACAGAGTCATCTCAAATGTAGATATTTAATTTACATCTGGGCTGATTTTTATTTTATCTTTCTGTCCCAGAACGTGACTTGTCATCATCGTTCTATAAAAACCACACAGATTCATTCCTTCATTGACGTGTTCACCCTCCAGGAGAGGAAAAATACTTCTTATCAGCTGCACTCTAATGCTGCACTCATAATTGCTCGATATTAGTCACACCCAGAGCCTTTTCACAATTAAAACTTTCCTCTGTATAAATTTATTGTCTGTGGTTGACATAAATAAGTAAAACTGACGTTGTTCTACTGGATTGGCAGCTTGTTACGCAGGTGATTTAAAGTTCGGGCTGTCAAGCCAAAGTGACGTACAACCCCGAGGGCAGGCACAGCCTTCTTTAAAAATGATGATGACTCAGCTGTGTTTCTTAACTTTGGCACGCTGTGACTTCTCATCTGTTAAGTTAATGTTTGTACTTCCTTTGCCTTTCAGATCAGCAGATTCATGTCTGTGAACAAGCTGAAATACTTCTTCGCCGTTGACACCAGATATGTTTTGAAGAAACTTATGATCCTCATGTTCCCGTATACACATCAGGTAATCATAGATCCAATCGAACGTACTGCACGACACAAAACTTTAATAGTGTTCAGACTGCGGGATAATAAATCATATTTCGAACCACTTATCACATTGAAGCCAAACACAAACAAGATAAGCAGCCACTTAATCACCACTCAGGCTTCATTTATGAACATCATAATACTGTGATTGTCTGTGTGCATATTAAAAACACACTGAGCTCCGTAATTTCCCACACACTTACTGTGATTATGAATAAAGTCACCACTCCAAACATTCTGTGCCGTGATAATGTCCGAACTACACAGAGTGCAAACACCACTTACAACACCAGGGTACTGTTTGACCCTCAATGTCTACGACATAGTGTTTACTTTGTAAAGTCAGTCTGCAGACAGTACCTCATAGCTTTTCTTCTTGTCAACAAATACTCTGGCACGAACAAAACCAACAATATTCTTACGTGCTGTAGACCTCCGCTGTTCTCATAAACACATCAGTGAGCCACACTATTGCACTCAGAGACATGTTCCTTTATTATCAGAGTCTGAATCAGCCAAGTAGGTTTTCACAGACAAGGAATTTGTCCTGGTATATATTGCACATGGGCACAGTAGTTTATTTAGAGTTGAACCCACACAACCTGTCCTGCGGCTGTGAATACCGCGGATTAGTTGTGGATTAGTGCATCACATCCAACAAACTATTTACTCCTTTTTAAATAAATAAAGTTAAAACACACGCTCATAAAAAGGAAAAAAATATATGTATATTTATGGATATTTTTTTATATATATCATTCTCAAAAGGTCGACTCCCCTTCATCTCTTTTCCTGTAGAGTTCCCTCCCCACGTTTTGGGCCCGTTTGTGAAGATTTTCATCTTCTTCAGTTGAAAATAACAGATAAACTCTACCAGGCACAGATGTGACGCGTTGTGTGTGTGCGCTAATCACAGTTGTCTATTCAATGATTCAAATTCCACTAGAAGTGCTGCCGTCTGTTTCAGAAGCAGGTCCTCACTCTGGTCTAGAGTACGCGGCTGTTCTAGCACTCCGCATCAATCGGCACATAGCAGCTCCAGCTGGATGGAAGTCAGACACCAAAACAGCATAGAGAATCCAGTCAACTTTGTGCAAACTTCTGATCATAAAAACAGCCAAAAATTTAACTATAAAGCATATTTATTCATATAGATGCAAAAGAAGTAAAGAAGAAACCTCTTGTACTGAATCAGAACATATTTTTCTTTAAATGTAATATTTTACTATGTATTTACTTCATTCTAAATCATAATGGTTCATCTACCTCTGCTGTGTCCTCTAATTTATCACTGAGCTTAAATCTTATGAAGTTTCAATTAACTTTTATGTAGTAATTGTCTGAACCAATTTATTATTTAGTGTAAGTTAAGTTGTAGTAGAGCGTTGAGGTGAAAAACGAGCAGGATGACTCACACTGTATTTGTGTGTTCTTGTTAGGATTGGGAAGTTCGTTACCATCGGGACACTCCACTGCCTCCAAGACAAGATGTGAATGCACCTGATCTTTACATACCAAGTGAGTTTCTATAAATAGAAAGTGATCAGTAGCAGAACATTTTGGGACCCTGTCTGATGTGTCTCTTTGTCTTTCAGCAATGGCTTTCATCACGTACATTTTACTCGCTGGAATGGCCCTGGGCATTCAAAAAAGGTGAGTAATTCCTCTTAATTTAATTTGTTGACTCATGACTCAGAGTAAATGTGTTCATATCAAATAAGTCAAATAAGTGATTGTGAGTCATCTTTGTGTGAAGGTTCAGCCCAGAGGTTCTTGGACTGTGTGCCAGCACCGCCCTCGTGTGGGTCGTCATCGAGGTCTTGGTGATGTTGTTGAGCTTGTACCTGCTGACGGTACACAGTGACCTCTCAACCTTTGACCTTATTGCCTACAGTGGATACAAATATGTTGGGTAAATGTCATATTATACCTAATATGCATGTGTGATGGTTAATTTTAGACAAAATATTCAACTTTTTTTAAATCATTTTAAATGTAACTTGGTCCTGCATTATAAGTCATGTTGAGGTAAACATTAACTTGTTTTCAAGCTTGTTTTCTTTCACTCCTCTCCTCCAGGATGATCTTCACAGTTTTGTGCGGCTTACTGTTTGGCAGCGATGGTTATTTCGTGGCTCTTGCCTGGTCCTCTTGTGCCCTCATGTTCTTCATTGTAAGTATTTGAGTCCTTCTTGACATCACCCACTATATTTATTCATCTGTATTTGAAATGATGAAACTCACATGTGATCTACAAACTGGGTATTTATTAGCTTATTTATTAGTTCTGAGTTCAACCTACCATCTGTAAAAACAGTAACTTTCCTATTGTATAATACCACACAAGCAAAATTCGAATCCCCAAAATTAAGTTAATTTTATTCCATAATTTGATCATATATTTACGTATTTATATATTTCTTTGTCAGTTTCATTTGAAAAGAAAGACAGAATAGCAGAAGACAGCTAATACACACAAAACCTAAAACATTATATGTGTGTAAAATATAATTGTATTTTATAGCTGACATTTAAGATATGTGTACACACTCATGTTTAGGCCTTACAGTGCAATCACTAAATGTGATAAATGTTGAGTGCAACAATAAAATACATCTGATTTTATCATTAATCAGTTCTGTCATGGGCTGCATTATTACACTACATTGCATTTAGTTAATAAAATGCCAGTTTGTTATGGCATTTTACTGAAAAAGGAGATCCTAATGATCAAAGAAACTCAATTGTTCAACCTGCTGTTATTGCACACAGATTTTAAATTTAAATTAGTTTGATATTTTGTCTTGGAATAACGTGTTAGCAAAATAACAAAAATCCATTAGCATGAGGTCTTATTATCAAGTTGATGGTGCTAGGCAATCGTGGGGAAAGTTCACACAATCCCACTGTAAAACAGCAGGTAGATTTAGTTTATATTCAATAAAATACATCTGAATAATTGATTCTTAGAGTTGCTGTTAAACGGATTTTGTTACCTTTAGATGGAACACTAGATTTTTGTTTTTGAACTAAACTAACCAGCTGCTGACTGAAGCTTCATATTTAACATCAAGAAAGTGAATAAGTAAATTACCTAAAATGTTGAACTTTTTCCTTTTTAATAACATCAGCAGTGTAACTTACATGTTATTTGATTCATCCTGAACCGCAGGTTTTAAAAAAGTTGCTCTCTTTTCACAGGTCCGATCTCTGAAAATGAAGATCCTTCCCTCACTCTCCTCGGACTCCATGGGAACTGGGTCAAGTGCCAAACCTCAGTTCCGCCTTTATATCACCGTAGCTACTGCAGTCTTTCAGCCAATCATTATATACTGGTTAACCTCTCACTTGATCAGGTGACCATGAGGTGTTTAATAACCTGAAGTCTGAGTGTATTGGACCCAAAAATGTGGTTGTGGAGTGTACACCTGCCTTTATATGCCCTTTTGTGAGTAAACTCATGTAGTGTTGAACTGCAGCGTGTTTTGAGCTCATCAGATGGACGTGTTTGTAATCCAATGGTTTCATTGATTTAATCACAAAGTGTGACACAGAAAATGTCTCACTGGAAGATTGTTGTCTTCCACCATGAGTGTACAGAAACACTGACAAATGCTTATTTCTGGCCACCTAACTTTGAAAACAAGGGCTTTCATTGTGACATTTGTTTGATCGTAACTCAGATTAAGTTAAAGTTTCCTTTTTTTTATAAAGTTTCTGGATGTGCTTTCCAGTATTTACGCCACACAGTACAAACGAAACAGGCAGAAATGCACATTACACATGACCCAGTGCCACTTTTCTGGTATGGTAATGTTGGTGCATTATTTCTCTTTTTCTTGAAAGTCCTGGATTTTATTTATCTACATTTGACAAAGCATGACAATGTTTGGACTTTTTGTAGAAAAAATATATATATTTAGCTTTGTGCATTCATTTATGTCCCTTAATAAAAAATATTGTACTTTTTAATTCAACACACTTGTCCTTTGCATCTTCAGATTTCCCACACGAATGACGTGCCTATAAAATATGCATTTGTACTAATGAAACCATCCGGGCTTGACCTGTCACAATATTGCAATGATGCTTCGATGTCATTGCATCAGTATTAATAATTTAATAGAATTAAATAAATATAAATGTTTATTTTACTACACTTTTCTATTTGGTTCTACAGATTTCACCACAGGTTAGCATTAGATGATGCCTGGCTTACATATTTAAACATTAAATTTGAGAATACTTTAAGCACAATTACATTTTAATTTGTTAATTTTTACCCTATTGTAGTGTCTTACAAAATATGTACATACATAAAATACATATGTTTAAAGGCTGTTAAGGCTGGGCCAGAAATCTACTAGACTTTCCAGTTTTATTCCAGAAGGTCTGCTGTATAAAGGTGTCTGTTCATATATCCTTTAGAGTCTGATCTAGGTTACATTCTATTACTGAAAACATGGCAACAATTATTGTTTTTATGGCTGTTGACAGTATTTTATGATTTATGAACTGATGAAAAGAGATAAACTGATATGTTAACAGAATGAAACAAAACTACTGAACCTGACTGGAATACAATGCAATTAATTAAATAAGGCCTTATTATTTATATGTTTAAACATAAGTAATTATTTGTAATTCAACAGTCTCTTCACCAGTTTGTTTTTCTGTCCCTCTCCCTGCTTCCTCGTCCCCAGCAGACGATTGCATAGAATATTGCAGATACAGTGTCATAGAAAGGTTTGAACAGAGTCCTGCACACTCCAAAGGACCTCAGTCTCCTCAGCAAGTGGAGACGACTTTGACCTTTTTGTACAGGACGTCTGTGTTGTCAGACCAGTCCAGTTTATTGTTGAGGTGAACACCGAGGTATCAGTATGCTCCCACCATCTCAATAATACATTAATTCATTCTTTCACTGTCATCTGTCATTCAAGTTTCCTTGAACTGACTGAGAAGGTGATTGGCTGCAACCTTCTGTTGCTTGAGGACCTGCACGCCTCCAAGACTCTCTGATCCCTCCAACCCCGGACACAAACTCTGAATCACTCCACTCTGGCGGGAGGCTGCGGTACATTAGAACCAAAACCTCGTGCTACAAGAACAGTTTTTTTTTTCCACTGTCTGCTGCTGGTCTTACCAACAAGGCCCAGAGCCCCCTCACTCACCCTCCAGTCCAGTCAGTCTACATGTCACATTGACATAGTATCTGCAAATGAATGCTCAGTCTTTATTTAATATCTTTTGGACTTCCTTCTGCGCACTTTGCACATTATCTAGTAAATACTATACAGCTTTTTCATTTAAAATGTATATTTTTGAATACTTGATTTTTTTTAATCGTTCTTGTATTTTTACTTAATTATTCTTATGTATCAATTACACCACTATTCTGATTCTTTTTTATATAATGTTTAGTTATAATGTTTAGCTCTATTTCTCATCTCTATTAATGTTTTTATTTATTAATTTTTTTGCTTTTTATATAGTTTTCTATTTGCAAAGTGTCTATCTATAAAAAGTAATTATAATAGTTTTTTGAATAGTCATAATAATGTGATCATAGTGTTTCAGCCCCTTGATTAAACTTTACCACTCTGTTATGTTTAATTACTGCTGGCTGGTTGTTGAGCTCGGGAGCGCGCCCGGGAGCGTGCGCACTGCAAAGCGTCCTTTTCGTTTCCATGGTAACCCCGGACGGCAACAGAACACGGAGGGAGAGGTGTCCGACCCCGGTTCTAGCTTTACACAGCAGAAATTCACCTTTAACTTTTAAAAAACGACCTGTTTTTGGACCATTAAGGAGCTCTGAATCATCGTGTTTGACAACTGGGTGAGTAACCGGTTAAGTTTGTGCATTTAAAGGATTAACTAACATCACCGAGGGGGTTACCTGTGAGAGGAAAAGGCGGCTTTCTTGACTAAATGAAACTTTATATTGTTCCGCCATTTGCCTTACCGTGCTGCTTTGTATAGCCATGTGGCATCACATACAAACTTTCAGAGCTTCAAGTTTTACACATTATAAGTCTATTATTAGTTTGTTTAGAGCGTTTAATCGACGCTTTCTGTGTTCATTACAGATACAGACCTGCACCTGTCTGCTGGGCACGCTTTGTGTTTATTATAAACGAGAGATGGACTATAAGAGAGGGCACATAGTGGACCTTGAACCTTTAGTGGATGCTCATCAGAGGGGAACGGATAGCTAACATTTAACTCAGATCGAAGTCTTTTTTCCAGCATTTTTCCATAAACTATTTTAGCCTAAAATTTTGAGAATAAGGTGAACCTGGAGTAGTTAGCCTGCATGTTTTTAAAGGTAGTCACTCATAGAAAGTACATAGCACACTAGATAAAAAAAATAAAAAACATAAATAAATAGCAACACACATGTGACTTTGTATATAAAAGAAAGAGCTTAACCAGCGTACAAACTCGAGTGCACAGTCTGGATGTAAAGCTCAGCTCAGAGTTGGTCAACGCCACAATAATACCATTTTGTGAAAGCCTGCACATACATCTGTACATAAGATTTCATATTACAGCAGAGCAGGTTGACATTCACAAACATTTGGCTTGTACTACACCAACGTGGCGGCTTAAGAAGCAGTCTAATGTCATCATTATCGGCGATGTTGAGACTCTGCATGTTGTTTTTATTGTAGGAGCACCATAGGTGGGCAAAATGCTCTAAATAAAGCTTCACAGTTTCCGAACACATGCTCAATTTATACGCAAGCATATTAGCTTGTGTTACAGATTGTAAAGCCTAAATGTGATTTTATTGTTCAATAAATCACAGCAGTAACTTTCTGACATGTCTTTCAGCAGTGCTAAGGCTGAATGATCCTGGAAGTTTCCTCCTGGGAGAGAGATGGAGAATAGCTCTCACACACTGCCACCCTCGTCACCATGTCTTACCACTTTCGGGGGATCCCTTCATTTTTCTTCCTCGCCGCAGCAGACCTGCTCAGACGGTCGTGTTTCTCTCCCACTTTCACCCATTTCATCCCCTCCGTCCCCAACCTCACTTTCTCCAGCAACAGCAGAGTCTGTTCACTCTTCGTCCCCTCTTTCACACTGCGCAGTGTCTCAAAGCTTCGATGGACAAAACACACAGGGCCTCAGCCCGGCAAACATATCTGACCAAGATGACCTGACATGCCTCAGCTGGCTGCATCAGAGGGGAAACCTGCTACCACTGCAGCCTCTTCCCAAAATGGCACCACTGCCTCAGTTAGAGTCCCATCCTCTTCCTCCTGCCTCGTCAAAGCCACCATACTCCTTTAGCAGTCTGATTTTCATGGCAATAGAAGATTCACCCGACAAGAGGCTTCCAGTGAAGGAAATCTACGAATGGATTGTGAACAATTTCCCCTACTACAGGACAGCCACAGGAGGCTGGAGGAACTCTGTTAGACACAACCTGTCCCTGAGCAAGAGCTTTCGTCGCATTCAGAGGGACAAGAGCCAGGTGGGGACATGAATCACCACATTAAGTAAGAGTAAAGAGAATGAGCTTAAAAATAAAGGACAGAGGTTCAAGCATCCACCCCCCTGAAATCTCTTAACACACTGTAACACACTGAATCCAGATGTGCTGCTCTGTAGTCAAGTCAGCAATTCCTTCCCCTACAGGGGAATTATTCTAATGTACTCCACATGTGTTAATGTTGTTATATGTTCTAATGTGTCAGTGTTACTTAAGTCTAATATCTTTGAATGTTTCAAGAGGTTTTGTATGTTTGTTTCAGTCAGTGGGGAAGGGATCGCTGTGGTGTGTGTGTCCAGAGTATCGGCCGGCACTCCTCGAGGTGCTGAGGAAGACGCACAGTTATCACAGTACCAACAGCAGTCTGATAAACAAGCCTGCACTGTGAGTAAAATCACACAGTTTATGTATGTTCAACAGGGCTGCACAAACAACTACTGTCATCATGAAGCCATTTTTTAACATTACATAACATTTAACTCCATTAATTCCAATGAGATTAAGTGGTCATTATAAAGTAGTAAATAAATAAAAGAAGAAGAATTAGTGGTGATACAATTACTTGACTGGTTGAAAGACAATTATTCTACATTTTTGTTCATCAGTCACTTAAGTCACTTATCTGAGGTAAAATGCTAAATAAATGTGAGAATTAGTGATGTTTCACTGTTTTCAATTTAATATCTCTGATTTTTAGACTGTTGGTTCGACAAAACACACAATTTAAAGACTTTTCTCCAGTCTACCCCAATGTTTTTTCATAGATAAAGAAAAATAATCAAGTTGCAGCTAAAAAAAAAATGTCTTTCCTGGGTATTCTTGTATCGATTGGGTTGTTTTTTCTGTTAATACAGTACATTGCTTCCTATCCGGATCAGTGAAATATGATTTGTCTGTAGTGGGCGAGGTGTGTCTGAATAATTTTACATTTTAATGACTCTTTCTCTTACTGAGGTATATTTTTAACAAGCAAAATAAAAACAGTATTTGTGGACTTGTCTAACTATATGGTGCCATGTTGTGTGCAGGTTGGAAGGAGCTGAGTTTGGGGTGCCGGCAGTGTGTGACTCTTTTGAAATATCAGGTTAGTGATGATGATGAGGAGACGCACGGCAGGCTCACGCCACTCAATTAACACACAAACCTACATATTTGACCCTTTATGAATTCTGCTATCACTTTACGATATTTTATTAACGGAGTAACAGGTCTCTGTGACACTTTTATTACCTAAAGCTTTTATCCCGCTCTGCGGCTTTCTCAGCATGCAACATTGTGCCTGTGTTTGTGTTCTGTTGTCATGGCTACAACCTTCTATTACCATGACAACCCAGCAATAGCCTAGCTTGGTCCTCTTTATGTCCCCTCATTTTATTTCCAAGCCTATGCGCTATATGGGCCCACATGTTCACGTGGAGACAAGCAGTTGAATCAGCCATTATGATGTGATTTCCTGTTATTGTTTTTGTTCTCACATGCAGATCCTCTTTCTCACACCCTCCTCCTCTCCTCGCCCTCACCCCAAACGTTGACCAACGATAACCCAACCCTCTCGGAAAACCCGCCGTGCCCTTTGACTCCGGATCACGAAGAGCTTGTCACCATGGAGTCAGTCGATTACCAGCAGGAAGAAGTCAGCGAGGAGATGGAGAAGGACCCCCTGTCAGACAGTGGGTACATTGAGTTACACTATTACCAGTCCCACCAGTACCAGTACCTGGTGCTGCCGGGTGACACCGAGCTGGACCTGGAGACTGTGGAGATCCTTCAGCTGGATGCCGAGGCCCAGGAAGCTGCTGGGTCACTGCTTGACCTAGCAGGTGGTGGATATTAATATTATATCCCATAAAAAAAATCACAACTGATGCAACGCTCCAATCCAGTGTAACCAAATACGGCAGATTTATGTTTTAAATGATATGACATGATAATGGCTGGAGTGATGATGTTTGACAAATTGGCTGCTTCTCCCTGAGACACTGACACTGCCCTAAAGCTTCTGTATTGTTTGTAGTTAGGTAAAAATATATAATCAACTCTTTGATGGACTAACAAGACTACGGATCATATTGCTTCACATGTATTTAGGCACTTTCAATGCAGAAGCTGAATTTACCACTATACAGTGACAACCTGGACAGAGACTTGAGAGTGCAAAATGAAACTGGACAAAATTATGCTCTGAGATTAAGTATTAATGCTATGGTCTTCAATACAATACTGTGATTTTTAACACATTAAGTTCATTCTCAGGGGTGGAAGGAGTGCTTCCAACTCATGTAGAAGTACTGTTTCTTGACTACAATGTCTCCAACTTTAAGTAAGATTTATACGGCATTGAAACAAGCACAAGAAAAGTATAAGTATAGATATTTTTAGGAATACACTGAGCAGCACCTCATGTTTAGGTTTTTATTGAAGTTACATCACGAGAAAATAAAACGTTAAATTGAATATCTTGCCCTTTAGCACTGTTACTGTAGCCTACTCTGAAAATGTTGTCTTTCTAAAAGTAGTTCATAGTTCTTTTAAATGTTTAAGTTATAATGTAGTTGTGATTGTAGTTTGCACTCAAAGAGTGGAAAAGCACTACTCAGTTAGCATAATATAAATACTTCCAATTGTATCGCTAATTCATTTCTTCTTTCTCCACCCATTGGCCTTCTTCAGATCACTTGTGCTAGAGTTGATTCTATGTACATGTTGTCATGTTACTGAATCCCTGAACGTCCTTTCTGTGAATCTGAACACCCACATGCGATCTTGTAAGCTTAAATAAGCTGTTTCGATCAGGAATAGTTTGGATTTTGAGTTTGAAATGTAAGGTGGACTCACTGCCATTTAAAACCACTTTACATTTCAGGGTACACTGAATTTCTGTTTGTAAATTAAATGTATTTTTCCAAAGCTTTAGATTTTGTAATCTAACAAATAAAATCTGTCATGCAATAAAACATGAGCTGATTGTTGTTGTCTGCATGAGTTGCACCATTAGAGGGCGTAACAGCTCGCTATTAGGACCTAATAAATGCTAGATTTACATGGGATGTCCTCAAGATAACAACTGTTGCTAAGCGACAACGTCTTTTTCATGCGTGGGAGTTTTTCCACATTTCATTTGTTTACGCAAAACACCTCACTTTTCATTTACATGACATAGTTCCGTATTCGTCACGTTACATTAAAAAAAACTACATTTCCCACTGCTACGAGGCAGGGTGGGTAATGTAGTTTTTAGGTAGGGTAAAGTACAAACGTAAACGACGCCAGAAAACTACATTTCCCATGTGGCGTTGCGCAGGCTGAAGGTTGATGGTGGAAAAAAGTTCTCATAGTTGTTTTCATGCCAGTGTGTGGTTAAAGTCAGCCTCTTGTAAGACTGTTGAAGCTGTTTGAAGACATCTAAGGTAACATTACACCGAGAGACAAGCGCTAAAACAACAACATGCGTTATTTGCTGCAAATTAAAGCCGCTAAGCTACATTTGAAAACATTTCTACAACGTTATTTTAACGTTAGTTTCCCGTAACAGCTAACAACAGACACGGGTTGGCAGTTAAATGTTTTTGTTTGAGTACACGCAGACTTACATGCCACTAGCTACAACCGTGAACTAGTAAACTAGTCCCTTAATACTTCTGGATGAAGTTAGCTGTCTTTGGACACACAGTGCTGACGTTAGACAGCTGTTTAGCTCTTTAGCTGAGCTAAGCTGGTCCAAGCTGTGCCAGCTTAGCCAGCACGGCTGTAAGTGGTGGCTGCTAACATCCACCCGGGTTGATTATAGAGACGCTGCTGCACAATTTTAGATGATCTCATGAGGTTATTAATGTCAGACAGGTTGCAAAATATGCCAATATTCCTGTGCTTTTATTAAATCAACTCGGTCCCGCATATTCATCCTGCAGAAATGTCTGGTATGCTGCTGCTGAGTGCCACACCTTTTGAGGTGTTCACTTTTTATGAAAGGAGACACAGATACAGAGAGAGAGGCTGTTATGAAAGCACACCTCTGTGTTAGTCATCGTGAGAAAGAAAGAGAAAGAGAAAGAGAGAAAGAGAGAGAGAGCATCCTCCTCTGAGAGCACCAACAATGAAGTCCATTGAAGCAGCTAGAATGGACAGTGTTATTGGAGAGCATGCTGGAGGCAAAGCAGCATGACACCCATAAGAGCTTCCCACAGCCGGCCTTACACAGAGATAAATCCTGTGTCTGATGGAGGAATCAGTGCGTGTCTAAGTTTCCAGTTTGCACTGAGGAAATCATATTTACTGAGTAAACACACACGAGTGTGCTTATCATATAAATCTCTCACCAGAAAGTAGATCGCTCACTTGGTTCAGCAGAAGGATCTTTGAGTAATCTGGGCCTACAAATAATGTCAGCTGTCATTTTTGATTAATGTACTGATTAGTCCCCCATTTCTTGCGAACAGTTTATCTGTGGTTTCTGTTTTAGGGTTGGGCATTTCATGTGCCACAGCTCTGAATAATGCTTTCCATTAGGACTTACCTAATCTAATCTATGTGTATCTAATGGCCAGCCAACACGCACCATATATTCCATCTTAAAATACAGAAAAGAAATAACTAAACTTGGTGCTGATTCAATTATTTAACTGGTAGAAAATGAATTGCCAGCTGTTTTTTTTAATAAAACTCATAATTTGCTGCTTTTCTATTATTTTTATTATTTTTGGCTGCAGGGACCAGAACCTCTTAAAGATGGGAAGTGAACCAGGCCCAGTTCAGATCGTCACAGTGTGTAAGGAGGATCACTCCTTTGCTTTGGACACGGAGGCATTGGCTAAGATCCTCTTAGCCCCTAAAGTCCGAGACAAACACGTGGTGGTGCTGTCAGTGGCCGGAGCCTTCAGAAAGGGCAAGAGCTTCCTGCTTGATTTCATGCTCCGTTACATGTACAGGCAGGTGAGTCAAACTCAGAGTTCAAGGGGAGGTATTTGATGCTGAAATATTGTCATGGTAACTAGCAGATGATTAGGTTTTTCTGCATCCGCGAGGTGTTATAGTCTGGAAAATTACTAATAGTCTGCGGTTGGCATGTAAACCTTTTTGCTGTCATTCCACATAGATGCTCCACCCTGCTGTAACATGTGAACTAACAAGTTTAGCAAAGAAAATAAATTAGCCATTCCCTAAATTAAGGAGTGGAGTCCACCCTCAGTTTGTTTTACTACACTGAATGCTGAGCATTACATTTGCTGTACTGCCTGATTAATCTCATTAATATTAGTAACTACTGTCTTTGGCTACTATGTATTTAAGCTTTTTGACGTTCACACAGTGCAGTCAAAACATAGCTGTGTGAACTGTGAAGGTAAGCATGACCTGTGTCTTGTCGATATTCCACTTTTTTGTGTTGGAAGACACAGAAGAGCTGAAGTTTCTATTAACAGCTCAGCACTAAATGTCTTGTTCTGCTAGATTTGTCAGGATAATTGGACTACATGACTTCACTTATTGAATAAGCCAGAAGGTTTAAGGTTACACAGAGTTGCACAGAGAAGCCCGAGCCTGCCCCTGACTGATCACAAACTTGTATTTCTGCAGAGTGATGGAAACTGGCTGGGTGATGATGATGAGCCGCTGACTGGGTTTTCATGGAGAGGAGGTTCAGAGCCAGAGACAACAGGCATCCAGCTGTGGAGCGAAGTGTTCCCCGTCCAGAAGAGCGATGGAACAGAGGTACTTACATACATGTGTGTGTTGTGGGATGTTACATACTACAGTAAAACCAAGAAAAAAGTATTTAGTATTCAGGACTTTGTAGTTTAAAATCTCAAATCTTTTCTATGAAAGGTCTTTATTTTACCTTGGTCATTATCTGCCACCCCCTCTTCCTATTGTTGACCTTAATATCCTTCATTTTTCTGACTATGTCACAGTACATGTACTTTGACTTGCATGTTGCTGTGCAGAAAACGATCTGTCTACAGATAATTAATCAACAACAACAATTTATTGACATTAATCAAGGAAAAATGTCGATAAAAGATATTTTCTGGTTCTTAATTGTGATTATTTGCCCTTTTCCCTCCATTTTACATCATTGTAAATTGTGTTTTGGGGGTTTTGTTTTTGTTTTTTCTGATTATAACACACATTGCGTTCTTAGGGTCGGTGTGGGGGGCAAGTCTAGTCCCAAAGTGTGCTGTAACGTGACCTGCATTTTGTCACTCTGATCCTGTAGGTGGCAGTATTGTTGATGGACACTCAGGGAGCCTTTGATAACCAGTCCACCGTGAAGGACTGTGCCACCATCTTTGCCCTCAGCACCATGACCAGCTCAATTCAGGTCACTGATCTCCTCTGATTATCACTGATTCATTCCTCATTATCCTCATTGTCATGTGTGCTCACGTAGTTTGTCTTTTGTAGATCTACAATCTGTCACAGAACATACAGGAGGACGACCTGCAGCAGCTTCAGGTCTGTTTATATTTTTATGACAAGAATTAACCTGGGGCCTCTTTCAGAAAGAGTTAACAAACTCACGTTGAACTCTGCGTCGACTTTAAATATATTTGTTTAGCTTTAACGTTGGGGCGAGTCATGACAGAGAAAGACAGGCTATTGTTGAGTGTCTTTCCGGGACCTACAGAAAATAAAGTGGCAAAGTAAAGTAAAAAAGTGAGCACACTAACTGTTGTGTTATGCCTGTTTCAGCACCATAATTTTCTTTTAAACAAAGTTTAAGACTATATGATTTAGTCTTAACTGATATTTAAGGTTCAGGATATGAAGTATAAACATATTTTACTTCTTGACATTAGGTGCTCTACAGATTTTTTCATTTCTGTATTAATTTTGCATCACGGCTGCCTCCTCCTCACAGCTGTTCACCGAGTATGGTCGCCTTGCCATGGATGAGAGCTTTCTGAAACCCTTTCAGGTACAAGACAGATTTGTTGCAGTGTTGCTGGTGTTGGCTCTGTTTTTGTTTTTAATTTAACACATTTCTTTTCCTCCAACAGAATTTGATGTTCCTAATCAGGGACTGGAGCTTTCCTTATGAATATACCTACGGGTTTAAAGGAGGCAATGAGTTCTTGGATAAACGGTTACAGGTACCAGTTCTGTCTTGTTGATTGGTCAGCATATAATATATACATTAAACTTATCAGAAATACCAGAGTTTGAGATTTTACAGTACTATTGCGTTGATTTTTAAAGGTGAAGGAGTCCCAACATGAGGAGCTACAAACAGTGAGGGAGCACATCCATTCCTGCTTCACCCAGATTTCCTGCTTCTTGTTGCCTCACCCAGGGTTGAATGTTGCTACCAGCCCTTATTTTCAGGGGCAACTGAAGGGTAACATCTACTGTTTCCCCTGTTACCATTCTAGTTAGTTTAAGGTTGGTATTCAGCAGAATGTCCAGTATACTGAGTTATATGTCCTGATGTGTCAGATGTGGCCCCGGAGTTCAGAGACCAGCTGCAGAGTCTGATTCCTAAACTTCTGCACCCGGATCGTCTGGCTGAGAAAGAAATAAATGGAAACAAAGTCACTTGCCGTGGCCTGCTGGAGTTCTTCAAGGTAACATCTTCTCCATCTGAGATTTCTTTCAAAACCCAGACACGTTTTTACATATTTAATGTTGTCATTTTTGTCCTACCAGGCCTACATCAAGATTTACCAGGGAGAAGACTTGCCACAGCCAAAGACGATGCTCATGGTACGTGCAGGACTAACAAGCCACTAATCTTCCCTGTAAACTAGAGGCATGAATAACTTTATCTGTTTGTTTTCCACTCCCATACATTTAACATGCGCCTGTTTGTCTCACCAGGCTACGGCAGAGGCTAATAACCTGGCAGCCGTGGCAACCGCCAAAGATCAGTATTACAAGAACATGGAGAAGGTGCGTTCACTTACGTATGTGAAAAATAAAAAAAGTTATCAAGAAATGCCACATTCATATAATTCTGACGTCAAACTCTCTATGGTTTGCCGTCTAAGATGTGTGGAGGGGATTTGCCCTACGTGTCTCCTGAATCTCTGGAGGAAAAGCATCACTTTTACTTCCGAGAGGCTCTTCACGCTTTCTCCTCGACAAAGAAGATGGGCGGACAAGAGTTTTGTGATCGTTACCAAACACAGCTGGAGAAGGAGATGGAGGACATGTGGCAGTCGTTCATCAAACACAATGAGGTCAGAGACGGGATGTAATCTTTTGACATTAAAATAAACAACTGAATCATACACAAAAGTATTTTATACTTATCAACATAACTGTTCTCTTACTTTACATGATTCAGATTATAGTATATTGTCATTGCTTTAGGTTTTTGGTAGTAAAATCTTCTTAATCTGTTTTTCTCTTTGCTGTAAAAGTCAAAAAATCTCTTCAGCGCCTTCCGGACCCCCGCAGTGCTGTTTGTCCTGGTGTGCCTCCTCTACGTGCTGTCGGGCGTGTTGCTCTTTGTTGGCCTGTCCACCTTCGCCTTGGTGTGTGACTGTACTCTGGGCGTGGTCATGATGTCAATGCTGATGTGGGCCTTCATCCGCTACTCTGGCCGGTATCGGCACGTAGGAGGAGCCATCGACCAGGCTGCAGGTGTCGTCCTGGAGCAGGTGAGTTGATGGGGCTGGTGGCAGTGGCCAGTTATTGTTAACTGATGTTTATCTACGTGGCTTTCAAAGCCTTTAGTTGTGTAATTAGAGCCAGTGCATGTGCCCATAAAAGTCACTAGAGGGAGCAATTGTTGTTTGGAAGAACAAAAATGGCCTCCAGTAAACTGTCAGTGAAAGAAATCATTTAACTTTTTACAAACTGCTTACAAAAACAAGATAAACAAGCTACATTTGGCATTTGACAGTCATAAACTGGATATGAGCATAATAATATTTAAAAAAATAAAATACCCAAACAACAGTAATTTATTATTATATCATTTGCTAACAGTGACAGATGTTTGGTGATCGGCAGGAGCAAAGTTGATCGGGTCATTTTGGGTCTAGTAAAGAATTTGTCATCAGACGAAGGCCAGTGGTCATGTGGCTGCTTGAAATCACAGGTTAACTATGTGATAGTAGATAGTATGATAGTTAGTCTACTTAAAAGGAAAACGCCGACAATTTTACTCTCCTAACTACAGCATGTGTTAAAAGTTGTATAAAGCCTTTTGTGGCTACAGAGGAAAATCTGATGATTTAAGTTAGTGTCGATTTGACCTGAAGATCACAGGTTTGAAATTTTTCGGTTTGAAAGAGGTGAGCTTACCAGACCTGTTGTAAGGCAGAGCTGTGCTGGGGGGAAAAAAATGTTAGTTTGTTCTAGTTTTTTTGTCTGCAACATATTTAAGGAAGTGGCTGTAGCTTTTCTGAACAGTCGCACTCAAAGACGGTCATCCTATAGAGGGGAGGAATTGATAGTTTACATGTGAGAATAATGCCTCACACGTCAAGACCGGAAGACGCTGATAGTGTTGCACTCAGCCCTGCACACAAATGGTAACAGGAGTGGTAAAATTCGAGCTAAAGAGAGACGTTCACTGTTCTCACTGTTCACGTGGCCAGTTGCGGCCAGAAATGGGTGTGAACGTCAGATTATCTGATTTGGAAAGTCGTAGAAACACAGCCCTGCCAAACCCACCATTTGAAAGATGGGTGGGGAGGGTTGGAGTACGTATTCGGTACAATCAGAGACGGCCTGATGGATGCTTAATAGTGTTTTATTTGCTAACTTTGTTTGTGTTTGTCTGCTTTTTGGTACTGTATAGGTTGCTTACATTGAGTTTTTATTTGAGCTTGTTTGTTGAAAATGGCCCCCCCTGTTGTGTCTTAAAAAGGGAACCAGTAAATCTACAAGTTATAAAACCAAAACAATGAAGCAAGATCCCATATGTAACCTGCTGATGAAAAAAAATGAAAGGCACAGTCCAAGTTTCAACCCTGTGTTGAGTACTTCTTGTAACACACTAAATGTCCGTTTTTATATCAAAACACACTGATTCTCTTCCAGATAAACAATATATATATATATTTTTGACTCCTCTTCATCTCAGGGGTTGTTAAATTGCAGGTGAGTGAGGTGTGTGGAGGCCAACGCTCCTCTGTAGTGCCATATGTCTCAAAAGCTCCATATCAAGTCACCATTAAATGGCTAAACCATGCCCTCTGAGAGCGATCCAATCACATGTTGACTGAGATCACTAGTAACTAAACCTGGAAATATGTCACATTATAGAAACTGAAGACGCTTTCACTTCTGTTTCACTGTGACTTCAGCTATTGCAACCCCTTTCACGTAACAGTTAGTTAAAAAATAATATGTAGAGATAAAACAGAAATAATTAAAAAAGCTGAACATTAACAGAGCACAAGCAGGAAATGAAAATAACCACAGAGCCCTCAGAGTTCAGTCTCAAGTTCATGCCTCTTACTTACACAAAACCAGAAGTGGTTTAAACAAGAGCAACCGAGCTCTTCCTGCCTGGTTTAAAAATGTAAGGCCGAGCTGTGAATTAACCACTACTTACAAAAAACAGAAGTTGTCGATTAGCTCAGTTGGTAGAGCATCCACCCATGTACGAAGCCTTGCCGCAGCGGCCCTAGGGTTTGAATCCGACCTGCGGCCCTTTGCTACATGTCACTCCCCATCTCTCTCTCCCTACATTCCTGTCACTCTTCAGCTGTCTCTATCAAAAATACAGTTTGATAAAAGCCAAAAAAAAATCTAAAAAAAAAAAAACAGAAGTTGGCAAATGTTTTAAAAAAACACTCTGATACAGTGAAACTGTCTTTCCTTTTTTCTCTTCTCTGTTTTCAGGCCACCGTCGCGTTGAACAAGTCGCGAGGTCCAAGCACTGGTGACCAGAAGAAATCCAGTTAGAGGACCTCTGAACCTTCATAATCTTGATGCAATTCAACCAGGGCACAAAACAAGCACACACATTCAGCACTAAAGCCTTATCATGCCACCCATTGGAACAAATATGCAGCTAAAACACTTTGGCACAAGGTAAAAATATGATGCCAACACACCAGCATCTTTATTATGCATGTTACTCCGCCTGTTAGAGTCCAGGCTCATGCAAAGGTAACTGAATTCACACCACCCCGATGTCTCTTATCCATACGTTGTCTTAAATTGACACTGCCATCATTTTACAAGTTTACACTTGGTCTTAAAAGACAAGTCGATGTTTACCTTTAAACTTTATAAAAACTTAGATTTTCTATTTAAGCTGAATGCATCTTATTTGGCTGTGTCAAGGGTGGTCAGGGTGCATTTCAGACAAAGCTTCTGCATCTATCTTTAAATAATTACCTTTGCTGGCTTTAAAGCTCATGCATATATACATATTTCTTTGTGGCTATATTTTTTTTACTTTGTGGCCTTAAAAACATTCCTCTATGTTTTTCGATTTGCTTTATATTTGATATAAACTAGCATTTCGAGACGGGTTACTAATTTGAAAGAAGATGATATGCACTCTCCTATATAGCACAGTAGGTTTTGGGAGCTGCATGTAATCAGATGAATCTCATGTTTCAAGCACTTTGATATTTTTTCCTTGATGGAAATGTGTTACACTTTATAATTTGGATACTAAACCCTTACACACACACGCATATATATAGGAACTGCAAAACTTTCCAACTCCAAAGATGACACATTATTGGAATACTCAAAGGTGTTGAGCACCAAACAATACCAGTCAGCCAAAGAGTTAGCTTTAAATATTTGAATCATACTTTGGCCTTGTATCATTTCAAACCTCAGTAAATATAAGCTAACATATAGTTGGTATTCTAAACAGGACAGCTTTATTCCTTCCAGATTTATAAATTGCAGCACTTCAGGAGATTCTGATCAAATTTGGTGGGTGGCAGAAATCATTAAGTCATGTAGTAATGTTAGTATGTTTGCACCTCATGAAATTATCTCCTGCATCATGCCTTTAGGGCCTGTGCTATCAGAGAGAATACTTAGTGATATATCACTGTGATGCAGTTTATAGTGGTAACACTGGTGATGTGGCTGCAGTTAAATGGGATGTGGGATATTTCAGCAGTTCGTAAAAGGCCCTGATGTGATTCTCTTTGAATAAGACAAACTTTCTTTTGGTAAAATGATCACATAGCTATCAATCCAGCTTGAAACTATTGCCTACTTCGGTCAGAGCTTCAGATGACTTAAACGTAATGGTTGAATAGCATAATAAAGTCCTATTACAGGAAAGGAAAAATAATAAATTTGGGCTGACTTGTTATTTAGCTCCTCGTTTACTTGCAGCCATTTCATCAGTCATACAGGGGCTTACAAAGGTGGACTACACAGTGGATTAAATAGGCTTTAGTTTTCCCTCTTTGGGGTCAAGCAGGCCTTCTCAGGCCAACTTCTAATGAATCAAGTATTGGATTAAAGGACTGCAACCATGCCCTACATCTCTGAATATGATGAAATGCAGATTGACGATTCAGGAAAATGGCTTATCAATGCCATACCACCTGAGAGCAAAACATCGGATCCCGTAGTCTTTTGTAATCAATATAAACTGTACACTTCAACACAAAAGTGGAAACACAAAAAGCTGATTAACCATGCTTTAATTTCACAGTGATCCCATGCCAAAAAATAAATAAATGTGGAAATATGAAGGATGGCAGATTTCCTCATTCCATGATTTTTGACCATCTTTTTGCACTTTCCATGTCTGCCCCTCTTCACTTCAAGATGTTTAACAAGCACCTATTGCACTTCCTCTCCTCTTTGGTGCTTTTTGCACACAACTCATTCCAAAAGTGAATAAATGCTTGCAGTATATTGTAGTAACTCCTAATGTAATCATCTCCTGCAGGGCTATATGGTGGCCTTGATTTGAGAAATGCTGTTTTATAAAGAATAAACAGAGCTTGAAACTGTTCATGTGTCTTTCCAATCTGTTCTGTTTTCATTTTAAAAGGTCACACCAGGGATGAAACTCAGTTTAGGTCGTAGACATTTAAAGGCAGTACAAAACTGAAAAGAGGATCTAGTATCATTTGAGGTCTTTTACCACACAGAGAATATTTAGCTAAAATAAGATTACATCAAACAGATTAAACAAAAGGCAGTTTAGCATCTAACAAGCTAGTGTAAACAGAAGCAAGGTGCATATATATATATATGTGTGTGTGTGTGTGTGTGTGTGTGTATGTATATATATGTATGTGTATATATATGTAAGTGTGTATACACATAAAGTATGTAATGTAATGATATGTAGGCCTCCATATGAGTGTATATAGACAATCAAATGTAAAAATAGCAATAACCAAAAGGGAATATGAGTGATATGATGGGATGAAGCTATAATATATACAGTTTTAAACAATAAAACACACAGTATGTAATGTAATATGTATGAGCAGCAACAATAGAGTATTTACAATAGGGTTGGTGAAGCTGCTGTAAGCTGGTCTGTCATATGAAAAGTGTAAAAATAAGCCAACACCAAAATATATCTTGTAAATGAATGTTAGCAGCAGGGAGCTCATGTGTTTTGTATATAAATTAGCGTTGTGTTTTATTGGTTGTTACACCACATAATGAATGTAGGTCATATTTTACAGTCTTTGTTTGTCTTTGTGTTTACAGCCAGAGCGCCGTTACGCCTTCACCCACGTCCCACAACAACAAAAACACAGTATGAATCGTCCTCAGCTGTCATATTATAGCGGTAGTGTCGTGTTTTTTTTTGTTTGTTTTTTTATTCTCGTTTGTCGTGTCACTCTTGCCCCTCGTAATCTTCCGCCCCTCCTCGCTCCCCCTCACCCGGCACACAGGCCTGAAGTCAGCCGCTGCCCCTCATCCTCCTCACGCTGACCCTGTGTGTGTGTGTGTGTGTGTGTGTGTGTGTGTGTGTGTGTCTCCTCCGCGAGATGCCGTGTACAAAAATCTGCTACGGGCGAATTTCGTGTCCCTTGTTTCCTTATATGGTGATCAGCGTCGCGAGCCCGACCCTCCGTCCTCGCGATGTGAGCGAGGCGCGTGCACTGACCGTTGCCGCTCACCGTTCGCTTCCATATTTGGAAGTGAGTCCAACAAAAACCGCAGGGAGGGGAGGGGGGGGGAGACAGAGAGGGGGGAGAGGAGGAGGAGGAGGAGGAGGGGAGAGAGGGAGGGATGGCGGAGAATTTCCTCCCATCCTGAAAATCGCTTACGCCCGACTGGCTGCTGAATGTCGGCGAAAACGACAGCACACAAAAGCCTCACTTATTAACCACTCAGTCATCACGCCATCGGTGTCATAATTACTAAGCACGCCATCACGTCTCCGACGGCGAGGTTACAAAAGATGGCAGCGCTGCTCACGATACTAGCGACACGCACACGTAAGCTATACGTCCATGGTTTGTTTTTATATAGGTTACAGTTAAAACAAAGACGTGTAAGTACTGCCAGTATTCGTGGTAAGTCCACTGTCCACAAAGCACCAATAAAACACGATGAAATCATTTTAATTAAATGCACATTTATATATTTATTAGTCGAGAACTGAAGACGCATTCAAGTGCTACACAAACACATACTGCCATAAAGCTATCCGCTACCTATTTGGTGTGTTTGATTTGTTTCCCCGTGCGTGCCGCCACTGCTAAATGAAATACGTTTTTTAACAGAGGATGCCAATATCACAGGAAAATAACTGTGAAGATTTTAGAATAATTAGCATGTAAAATAAGGTTCCCCTCAAACAGATAGCCGACAGTGTCAAGTTTAATAACAGTGGATAATAGTTTGTTAAAATATACCTAGGGAAATAACTGCCTGTTTTGTTGCATTACCTGATTTATTTGTGTATGTAAGATATTAAACTGGAGCTAATTAACTGCTTGATTAGATTTTGTGTTACCACAAGTGTCAAAATACACAGTTTAATGGTAAACACCGAGCAGCAGATAGACAGGCGGACGGTCGTGGTTGAAAGACAATGCGCTCCCGCTCGTGCACTTTGCTCAAGCCGGGGACGCGCTTATAGGCGCGTTCACGTTGTGTATCCAGTGTGTGTGAGCGAGAGCGACAATTCATCATCACAGTCCATTCAATTTCTACCCAGACGCTGACCTATTCAGAGTTACAGCAATGGTAGGTTTAACGCCGTCTTTATCACACGCTGCGCCTCCTCGCCGGTTTGACTGTCTGATATAACGTTAATCTCAAAGATGTGTGTGTTAGTTTGTGTTTTTTTTATTTTATTTTATCAATGGTTGTATTAGTTTTACCATCAAACGTAGTAAGCCGATATTGTGCCGCAGGAGCAGCTACTAGCGCCGGTAGCAGCTCAGCTATCCGAGACGGCTAACACTACATATATTTTACATTCACTGTGCGTGACTGTGCGTGACTGTGCGGTACTTTTCCACAAGATTTTTTTATTTTTTTAGATAAAGGGACTAAAGAGATAGCAAACCACTGGCGCCATTTCGTTCGCCGACAAAAAGCGGAAAGGGGGTCTCTCGCCTGTGTAACACCCACACCGTTGTCATGACGCCGTTCTCCGTGTTTTCACCGCATCATGTTTCCGTTATTTCTCCTCACGCCCGTCGGTGTCGGTGTGAGCACGGACAGCGGCGCCGGCAGGTGCAGCGGCTCCGGGCTAGCAGGCTAACGGTATTGTTAGCTCGAGCTAGCGGAGGACACCATGATGGCTGCTAGCTGAGATTTTTTTTTTTTTTTTTTTTTTTTTTTCCTCCCCTTGTTCTTTGTCTGTACTCGGCTCCACAGGCTAACACTGTGTCAGACGCTGGGTTTAAAAAAAACCGTGTGCGCTTCATATCTGGTCGCTTTTTTTTTTTCCCCCACCCACATTTTATAAAAAACATGTTTCACTCTGTGGGTTTATGTCCGAGCCATGACACAAAATGAATGAATAGACTAAACGGACAGTGATTGAGCCGAGCTCTGGCCTTATATAGCAAAGCTAGCGCTCACGTGTGTGTGTGTGTGTGTGTGTGCTGCATTCATGGCCCCACCCTTAATTTGGTGCAAAGACCATTTTGTTTTGGCGCTTGTGTTACAATAAATCTGCAGTTAGATTAACTTTTGCTCGCCATCTGCCGTGTGATGCTTTGGCAGTCTATCAGGTGGGAGTATCTGAAGTATATTTGACTGGTGAATTGTCACCATTATGTAAGACACACTTTGGCAGTGTTGTATCCGCTAGCTGAAGCTAACGGGCCTTCCGCCTGTGGGTCTCCATGGTCGGTACTGCGCATCTTTTTTTAGTTGCGCATCTACTTTGTACAGCCGTCTACACACACTGCACACTCATCATCTACTACACAACACCAAGAGGGAATAATTAACGGATGCCTTTTATTTACTTAAACATGCATTCATCCATTTATACACAGTCATCAGTGATTAGAGATGCCAGACACGACATAATCTGCCATATTTTTGTGCATCACTGCAACATTAAAAAGCCAAAAATCTATAATCTAACGCACTGTATGTCAGGTCCTCCTATTCATGTTGCTTTTCTTTGCTGAGTCTGCAACCCAGACTAAATCTGCCCGCTGCATCAGGCCTGTGTTTGAGTGTGAAATTGGTCTGTGTGATAACAGTTTGACACCTGTAATCTTAACCGTGTAAAGGAATTCAAAACTTGGGACTGTTTGTGTTAACTCACTTGAACCTTGGCTCTTGTTGTCGAGAAGAAGTATCCACGGTTAAGATTAGATAAGCTTGAGAGTTTCGTGGTCACCATGGTGATTTTTAGCTCGCTGCTACAACAACAAAAAAGTAAACGGGATATAAACAATATTGTGGGAAATTAAAGCCAAAGAAAGGTAGCGAGATAGGAGCGTAAACAGAAGATTTTTATCAACTTTACAGATGTGAATCACGAGAGATTGAGTATTTCTCAGCATCTCTGTGGGGGAAGTGTCCACTGAGACAGATGTGTCATGTGCTCGCCTGTATTTAAAGAGATTTGTAAACCTCAGCAGATATTTTGGAAACTTTCCTGCAACTTCAAGGAACATGGAAAGACTCAAGTACCGTCTTATTTTATTGATGATTGAGGAAGGGAGTCGTTTGGTTAATAATTACTCTGAAAGTCACCGTTATCTCACTCGCGTCTTTTACACCCTGAGCAAACACACAGCGCCTGCCTGTGCTGCATTGCAGTTGGGTTCCTTTTCCGTCTTTTCCTGTCTCTTTATTTCCTTTTCATTGTTGTCTTTTCTTTTCCGCGGACACACTCTTGCTAGCAGATAGCAGTTTTCTTCCATCTCCACCTGTGATGCAATACTTTAAACAGAGTCAGGAGACCTGATTGAGTGAGTTTATGGAGCAGCTGTGACTCTGCGATGTGACTTGTATTCTATATTTCTACAGAAGGCCCATTGTCTGTAACTGAACTCTGCACTGAAACACTTAAGTCCTGACCGCACCCTCACCCACATGGTCTTCTTTATGGTGGAGAGACACGACTGTTCCGTCTACAGAAAGTTAGACACACCTGTTTAGCTAAACTTATTTAGTATTTATGTTCGAGGTGGACTTTGGACACGCTGTCCTGGCTACGTATTTTATTTCTGTCCTTCTGTATTCTTACAGTCTGACCATATACATAATAAATAGAATTAAAAGGCTGTACTGACTTAATCGTCAGTGTTGATTTCATTTGGTGCTGACATTACATGACTTTTCTTCCACCACCACGGCTTACAGTGTGTCACGGCCACACCTTTTTAACATTTCAATCCTCCGGCCTCGTAAGGAGCATTCCTGCTCTGTGTGTGTGTGTGATAGTCACATGCCGTCCTCTGAGGCCCTTCTTCAGCTTCATGATGTCTGCATTTACTGTACTTTAAGACGTCACGTCTGGCCTGTTAAAGGCAACTGCTCAGGCAAAACTATTACCGCTGAGCTGCAACTAACAATTATTTTATGAATCGTTTGGTCCTTGTATCACAATTTCCTAATGTCATATTTCTGGATTTGTCTATCCAGCACTTCAAAACATAAAGATGGTTAGTTTAATATCATCAGACCAAGACAAACGGCACATTTGAAGAGGTAGAAGCAGTGAGTTTGATGAAGCAGAATTTAAAAACATTTTATATTTATGTCAGGACATTCCTACAAATCAGTTTAAGGTGAAAAAACTTCTTTGACCACATCAGGTTGTTTTTAATTATAGTTTATATGATAATTAACAGTTGGGTTGTTTAAACATGCAGTTGCCATGTTGATACATAAAAACTTTGTTCGTTCTCTTCGCAGGCCTCCGGTGTGAAAGTCACAGATGAAGTTATCGCCGTCTTCAACGACATGAAGGTGCGTAAGGCTCAGGCGAACGAGGATGAGAAGAGGAAGAGGAAGAAGGCCATTCTGTTCTGCATAAGCAAGGACCTCAAGAACATTGTTCTGGATGACGGCAAAGAGATCCTGCTGGGTGACTTGGGAACCACCGTCCAGGACCCATACCAGCACTTTGTGAAGATGCTGCCCCCAGACGACTGCCGCTACGCCCTGTATGACGCCACCTATGAGACCAAAGAAACAAAGAAGGAGGACCTGGTCTTTATCTTCTGGTGAGGGCAGACGTTATCAGACGTTAACGTGTGTTTGACCATCATCAAGACGACATTTGGCTTTAATGTTTTATTGTCCCCATTCACAGGGCTCCAGATAATGCCCCCTTGAAGAGCAAGATGATCTATGCCAGCTCAAAAGATGCTATCAAGAGAAAATTTGAAGGTAAATAAAATGTGTCAACAGTTTTGTTGATAATAAATGGTTTGAGAATCCCAAACCTGCAGGTGCAAAACATGTTTAATTTATATTTTTTTGTCTACAGAACATCTTAGCTCATTGTTTAGCTGCCTGTCCAGTAAATTAGTGTTTGGTGTTGTTATCAGACACAGCAGGCAGCTGTTGGGCGAAAGTCCCTCTGAAAACTACCTGTGAATATTAGACTTACACGTGTCGGGTGGCCTGAAACATGAGTACACAGTAATGCTCATGTTGCTTCGTGTGTGTTGGATATGTAAATAGGAAAATGTTCTGCGATGATGTCAGTTTGGTGTTAAGAGCTTGTTCTGCCGCCACCGTGTGGACAAAAGATGAACACTGCTTAAAAACGTCTTGATAGATAAACATAACATTTTGGTCCAGCTTGTCATATCTATGAAGCACTATTGACACAATATGTTGGAAATGGAAAAAGTGTTTTCATTAGTGTATAATCACCTAATCCATAATCCAGAGATGTTTCTACACTGGCTCTAAATCGGGTCTTTCACAGCCACCGTAGTTTTCCCTCATGTTAGGAAGGAGAGGGTGAGATAAGCAGCACCTGCGCCACCAGATGCCACTAAATCTACACGCTGGTCCTTTTTTAATTATTTAATGTTGGCATACAATCAAGTTTAAAACCTTAGCATGATTTTTCAACATACCTGAAGGTTTAGTAAAATATAATTGATCTGAAGATTGATCCGGTCAAGAGAAACTATTAGAGACATTATTTGTATTTCTTACTGCTTGTTTAAAGCATAATCTCTTAATATGGATGGACACCTCACTAGGAGTGAACCTACACACCTTTTCATTGTCTAGCTTTGTATCGATGGTCACAATCTGCATCTGTTCTTTTTGATTGTCTTAGTGCTAATGCTGCTTCTCATCAAAGAGTTCAGTGTATATCAGAAAAAAGTTCCTACAAAACGTTGTTCATGGACGTGTGGGACAGACTTTTATTGCTTAATTAAACGACAGGTTTGAGCCATGAGATTATTTGTATACTGTCAGGAAACAGATTTGTCTACTATCCAGTTTTTCTTTTAAACTTCACTAAAACATTACAGCCATTCCTCAGTCATTGTTGGCAATGTTAAAAATCAGCGAGCAGGACTATTATCGCAATTTTGCATTTTAATTATTTTGCGTTACTCTGAAGAACCTTTTATTTGCATACATTTATATTTTATCTATAAAAAGGTTCTCACTTTTTAAAATTACTAATACATATACGGATTCTACCCATTTTATTACATAGTCTGCTCCTGTTAAACACATCTTGGTCAGCAGACATTAACAAAGATGAGCTTATTAAAATATTAGTACTTGATGAAGGTCTCTTGATCTAAACTTTGTTTAATAAGTGATCCGGTAAGATTTATTTCACCAACATTGTATTTCTTTTATTTCAGGTATTAAGCACGAGTGGCAGGTGAACGGTTTGGAAGACCTCAAAGACCGGCACACCCTGGCAGAAAAGCTTGGCGGTTCGTCAGTAGTCAGCCTGGAAGGATCACCTATATAAATATTGACCCCGCCTCCCCTTCCCCTCTCTCTCTGGCTTCGATCGAGGCCTTTCAGACACATCCTTTGGGTTTAGCTGTTCATTCCAGTGTGGTTTGGAGAAGGGCAAAAAAAAGCAGAACCAGCACCAATTGCGGGACTCTGGGTGGGATATTGTGGGTGGGTTTGGGATCAAATGACAGACGAACAAAAAATAAAATAAAATAATCTACAAATGCAGACGGTCATTCCAGTTCATGCAACATAAAAAAAAATATGAACAAAACACACACTAAGGAAAAAAAATTAAGATACAACTGAAGAAGGATGATGATAAACGTATAAACGATAAAAGTACACATATTGTTCATGTTTAAGGACAGGGTTTAGTTCTTTCCAGGTTCCATTTGAATGATTGCAGAGAAAGGGACAGGCGAAAAACTCAAGTTTTCCAACAACCATTGACAAAATCTCCAACTTTTTTTTTTTTTGCCAAACTTCTAGTTAAGTTTTGTAAGTGTGTAGTTGAGACTAGGTGTAGTATGAACTAATTCACTCTTGATTGCACAAGATGTAACAAAACCTTCTCTGGGGGAACATGGTTAAATATATATATAAATATATTTTTCTTTTGTTTTGTTATGCCATTGTTGTTGTTTTTTTCTTTTTCTATTTGAACATGCAAATTCCAAAACTTGAGTTATTCCTTTTTATTTTCCAGTTGGGTTCGATAAACCACAGCATCCGATGTAGTTAAACAGATGACATTCCTTGTACTTGTTAAAACCAGGATCCTCTTGATTTAAAAATGTTGGTGTTATGAAGGTCTGATGGGGAGCGATGTGTATATGGAAGACCAGCGGTCAGAGTTAAGACTGAATATTGAATGGTGGATGTTTTGTATCGTCTCCTTATCTCTAATAAAAAGCACTAAACTACTGACTTGTTCTGCTCGTTTTCCTCTTTAGTTACCTGTGACACATTTTGAGCTGCTGGCCTACTTTTTAAAATATTGTGGTGCTGATCTGTCACACATCTGATAACCTTTATGCCTTCATAAATAGACCATGTAATGTCGTACATTTTAAGTATGATGCTCAAGGGTAATGATAAGATAAGGTAATGAACAATCTGCTAATCCAGTTTTATTATGGCTGAAGCTGATTTTTGGCCAGCAAACTTCTGCAAAATAAACGGTCTCATGTGGAGTCTGTTTGGTTTTCTCTGGGCTGCTGTAGAAACATGGTGGACTCCATGGAAGAGGACCCACTCCCTCTGTAGATATAAAAGTCTCATTAGTTATGAATATTATGTCAATAGATCCCCTTAAATGTTAAACACTGGACATTTTAATATTGATTAGTACTTAATCCTGGGTGGAGTTTCCATGTACTCCCCATGTCTGCATAGGTTCTCTCCGGGTGCTCCGTCTTCCTCCCACAGTCCAGAGACATGCACTTAACAGCTAAATTGGTGACTCTGCCGTAGCTGTGAATGTGAGTATGAATGGTTGTTTGTCTAATGTGCCTTGTGATGAGCGGGTGACTTGTCCAGGGTGTACACCGCCTCTCGCTCTAAGTCAGCTGGGATAGGCTCCAGCCCAGCCGTGACCCTGATGAGGATAAGCGGTTACAGATAATGGACGGCTGGAGTACATCTCTGCTGCAGTACCTTTTTATAACCACAGGAGGGGACTCCAACACCACTCCTCAAACAAGTCAAAACTGGAGACACAAACACTGTTATAAATCTCTGTTTTATTAAAATATATCAAGCATTTTTTCAAAAAAATAAAATTAACACTCTGTCTCTCCAGCCCACACCAAGGAGAGCATACCGTCTGCTGAAACGTTACGATCGAAAAGCATCAGTGGTGTCCAAAAAACTGAATAAACTGAATGATCCTTGAAGAGCTATAAAAACATCAAACCATTTCCCCAAAGTCAGAAAAGAGAACGAAGGCAAAATGTCAACAGATCGCTGTCATTCACAGAAGGAAAATATAGTGCTGCTGACACGCACGGTGCACACAATATGTTTTTTCCCCTCTTATAAAAAGTGGTTTATATTAATACTGTGGAAACAGTGAGCGTGTTATTAATCTGACTGCGGGCAATAACATATTAAAAGATGCCGTGGTGATGATCTCACAGGCGGATTTGTTTAATAGGCCCAGAGGTTACAGGGAGCAAATTAAACACATGAGAAGGGGAACTAGATCCAAAAATAAGTGAGTAGATCTGCTCTGCTGGTGTATCACTGAAGGCTGTTATTTCTGTATGGATTTGTGTCTCACTCTTCCTCCTTCAGGGGGAATTAGACATTTCACCCTGCAGGTTTTCAGGTACTTTATGCTTTCAAAACCTCCCTTTGTCCTTTTTCAGTCCTGGACACAGTCAAGTCGATTCCCGTGCACCCAGTAACAGATCTGAGCAAACTTCAGAGGAGTGATGCGCACGGCCACGTTGTAATCCCGGTTCTCCCCGTCTATCTCCAGCCACTGGTGTCCAGAGAAAATGCCGATGACCTTCCTCTCCCAGCGCTCTAAACTGTTGTCCCACACTCTTCCATACACTCCTGAGCCGCTGGCTCCAGGTCGAGCATCACAGTGCTGGTATATCAGATCGCTGGATTCTTCTTCCACAGGACAAAATCTATACACAAGCTCCCCGGATCTGTCGCTGTCAAAGCCAGAGAAGTGGATGCGCTTCCCGGCAAGGTCATCTAAGGAGGGAGCAACGGAGAGGCGCATGAAGGGACGTCTGTGAGGCCAACGCAGCTCCAGCAGGGCATAATCAAAGTCCATGCTGATGTCCTGAGGGCCCTGGATCCAGCCCTTTGGCACACGGGTACGTTTCACCCTCACCCAGCGGACCAGAGGCTTCTTGGCAGAAGTGAGGTCAGCTTTTGTGCCGTTAAAGGATGGAGGAATCAGAAAGCCCACCCTGAGCCTCCGGGCACCCTTGACATAATCCTTCCCATCGTGGACGCAGTGGGCGGCTGTGAGGACGTGCTGCTGGGACACAAGAACGCCGGTGCAGCCGGTGGAGATCCGCACGGCCGTGGAGAAAGGGTAATCCAACAGGAAGTTGTCACCTTGAATGTTAAAACGTCCATCTGCTCCGTAAATCTGCCGCCTCACACGTTTGTGCCTGGACTTAACTCTTGGTTTTCTCCTCGGTGCACCTGCATCCCCTTCAAACTCCTTATCACCCTCCACATCTACAGTAGTGAGAGTGCGGGAGCCATCGGAGTACAGCGTCTCAAAGGCCAGTTTCTCTGTGAGCTCCTCCTTCTGGACCTCCTGCTCTCCTCTGTGGAAGCAGCTGGAGTTGCAGTGAGTGGTCAAGTCGAGCTGAGTGTGAGCGCTGAAGCGGGAGCGGATGAGAGGCGTCGGCACATGAGGTACCAGCGTGGGGATGTGAACCGGAGGAGGGTGGTGAGGAGGCTGCAGAAAGGACAGGGTGTGAGGGAGGAGGAGATGGAGGAGCAGGTGAGTCAGGACGGAGCTCTCACGTGGCATCATCGTGGTGAGGAAAAACACTGCAAAGACACAGAAGATAATCAAGAACTGTGGAAAACATTCCCAAACACAGACACTAATCCACCATAAATCTGGACTCCTTCACGGTTGATTGTTCATTATAAATCACAGCGCCTATGCAACTGAGGTCAGCTTGCAAAATCTAATGTTGCAACGCAAGCCTGAGTTTCATCTGTTGTGGCGAGTCAACAATGGACCTCTTGTTCCTACAATATAGATTACCAGGCAAATAGGATTTCAGCCTGATGGAAACAAACAAGCATTTTAATGTCTGTTTGGTACAAAAGAAAGGAAAGAAAAAGGTTAGAGGAAAGAGGAAGCAAAGTGGGCACAGACATTCACTGAGAAAGCCAGAACATAGAAGAGTTGGTTTGTAAAAAACATGAAGTACAAGACAGAAAATCAGCTTCACATGCAGACTTAGTGGGTGAACAAAAGGTGGGGACGTTCCTGTAAAAAAAAAACACCAATCAAATATTTGTCTAGCTCAGAGGTAAGAAGGTGTTTTCCATCAAACATTAACTACTTCTCAGTGTACGTGGGGCTTTCAGGACAGATTAGCACAGACAAGGAGATACTTGATCTCCTCTAAACGCTGTGGACCCTGAGGCACTCATGGCACGAAGAGAGCAGGTGTGTAAAAAGTGAAAAGAAACAAGTCGGGGCACGGTGGCAAAACAGAGCATTATTCCTAACAAAGGGCAGGGTGGGGCCTGTTCACACACCTATGTGCAGTTCCATATAACACTACAAAGGAGGCAGAGTTACAGAAAAAAGAGCTCCTGTATGGAGGGAACAGACATATTTCCTTTCATGTTGACATGCCAGATACTTGACAGCTGTGGCAGACAATTACAGCAGTCACAGCGGTTCTTAAGTGGTAAATTGGCTGGTGAAGAACCGGGCTGCGGTGAAACAGATGTAGCAATGAAATAACTGTGTTTTCAGAGTGTGGGGCACATTGTTTGACTCTAAACCAAAAACCACAGCTCTGTGCAGAAGTGACAACTTATAACTGAAGGCAATGAGTTTTTGGGTAGCAACTTGGAGCTTGGAGATTATGGTGCATCCTCACAGCTATGCATATCAGGACACACATAACACATGCAAGTATCCATAACACTCACACAGAAGACTCTCTGTTCATTTAATGTGATCTAATCTTGTCTGATATTCTATGCAGCAGAGTCAAATGAAGATCAACCACTCTAACATCTTCACAACAACAAAGAAACACAAGTTAAACACATAGAAAACACATAAAACATAAACAAAAATATTCTTTATTTCATCTTTGACCTTACATTTAAATAATCAACTTACATCTGCATGCAAAGACCAGTCTAAAACCCTGCACCGTGGTATGCCTAAAATGCCAATTCACAAATAAATCCAACTAAATCTGATACATTACCTCCAGATTTGAGCTCGGTGATCCGTGTTCACATCCCAGTCAAGTTTTCCTCCCCATCAGACAAGACCTTCAGGTTCATTTCCCAGATTTTCCTCATCATCTCCGGCACCAGCAGGTAGTTTCTCTCTCTCTCTCTCTCTCTCTCTCTCTCTCTCTCTATCCCCGGGCTTGTCCTCCAAAGGGAAAATGTTGCTCGGCATGTACAAATAAAGCGCCAGCTGCTGAGTCTCTCTGGATGTCCGGACAGTCAGTGCTTCATCTGAAAGCAGCCCAGCTCAGACAGAGAGCCACAAATAAAAGTCTCTTGTCTGTAAAGAAGTGTTTACCCTCTCTGAGACGTCCTGCCTCGCGGTCCTAGCGCCCCGCCTCCGCCAGCCTGCACAGTGGGAACAGTGGCTACCAGTTTGTTATAAACCATCAAATACAGCTCACAGTTCATCTGAATTTTATGTTTATAAAATGTAAAAATAAGAGGAAAATATCAGATTTATCTAGCACTGTGTCTTGCATACTTCCATACTTGCACTTGCTGAAGTACATTAGTGTGATCACACTGTCAATTATAGCAAAATGCAGACACTTCTCCCTCTAAATGGTCTCACCATTTTGGCTATGCAGCCAAAAAGGAGTGACCACTGACACTGAGGAAGCTGTTCAACTCTTAGCCCTGAGCTTTTTCTTTTGTTATAGCAGTTGCTATAGAAATGTAAGTTGTACATGTTGTTTTATGTTTATATTTTGACAGTCAAATCAATGCTCCGCTTGTGATTCTGGTTGCAATTCAGCAAAGAAGAAAAAGAAACTGCTGTAAAATGCTGCAATCATCATGTAAGTGCACAAAGGCCACTAACCTACTATGCCAGAAAGTACATATTGTACACAGTACTCTACATGGAAGTGTATTAAAGGAAGTTAGACACAGCTCAGGCTAAAACCTCTGTGGATGTGAAGTGAAGTGCCAAAAACTGCAGCTCCTCAAACGCCCACTTGAGGCTGGCTATGGAACCAGTCAGTCTCCGTAAGCTCCCATGTTAAAATGTCCAACTTCACAGCAGAAACAAACATGTTTCAAACCTGGTACGAAGAATATTTTTGGTCTCTATAGCTAATTTCTCCGTTCATAATAACTGTACTGAGGGTGAATTTGAGGGTGTTTTTTTAGCTCACCTGTTTAAATTATATTAAGGCTTAAAGTTATGCATGATTAACAATGTGGACACATCAGCTCTCGAGAAACCTGTGGGTGACGTCATGCATACGCTGTCCATTCTTTATACTGTCAGTGACTAAAACATCTACAGTTATGCTAGCAGCTTTGTAAGAGTGTACCTGGGCACTGTTTGATTCGAGCTATCGTCAATGTACTAAGTTGCAAACATTAACATATTTAGCAGGTGCAATGTTTAACATGTTCATCATATCACTTTAGTGTATTAGCATGCAAATATTTGATAATTAGCACTAAACACAAAATGCAGTTGAGGTGGATGAGTTTGTTTTAGTTTTGCAGGTCAACTGATGGAAGTGCTTAACGTGTATGTGTAAATTTCCTGGCAATCCAATAGTTGTTGCAGCGTCATAGTGAAGCTGTACAAATCCTACAAGTCCTTTAGGACATACATACTTTACACTGTGCCAATAGATGTTGAAATATTTTAAAGCAGGACCTTCAGTTGGTGCTAAAAGAAAAGTCAGAGGATCCCCAAAGAAAGAAATTTGTTTTCTAGGATCATCAATTGTACAAAATTTCTTGGCAATCTATCCAATAGTTGTCTAAATTTATTCAGTATTTCAGTTTGAACCGACTGACCAAGACATTGCCATCTCTACTACCATGCAACTAGCATGGCTAAAAACAATATATTTTAGAATATTATATTTATTTATTATCAATATGAGAGCAGACTATCAAATATTCATTTCACCTGTTAAATGACTCTCATAGGTTACCACACAGACCATAAAATGCTTTTACTGTGCGGCAAAAGAAAAAAAACAGCCGAAAGAAAAACATCAGCAAATATTTGCTATTTTTAAAAAGCTGAATGACTAAAACATTTTTTAAAAGGCAGAAAACAGAATTATTGCCATCTCAGCATTAGTCAGCTTGACCTGCTGAATGAGCCGATTGTGAGTTTTATTACATCGGAGAACTTTGACTGAACTTTTAAGCCCAGCTGCAAATTCGAGGCTTCAACATGAGTGATGTTCTTTCTACAGAAAAGTACAATACTGATGCATGTTTTAAACATCATACTGTCCTATTGTTCATATCAGGTCTTGACCTCTCTTTAGCTCTGTTACGGCAGTATATCAACATGTCTGATTATTGTTTTGACTTTTATGACTCGGTTACAGATCATAAGTGTTTATATTCTTCATCATAATCAGACATTTGGCACCTTCATTCGGAGCCTACAGCTACACCCAAGCAAGAAAAGTCTTGTTCCTGGCATTACTGTGTTCTAATTATCATCTGTGCCAAGAGCCTTGATAGACTGAAGTGAAAACCAATTCCTGTACACTCAGAGATAGCTGGCAGGCGAGGGACTGTTGGGGCATGTTGACAGCAGCATTCGCCTCATGCTCTGCTGCCTGACCTTGATCTCCAAGAGGTCTTTCAGCTTTCATTTGGGATCTCTGCAAACCTGTGGAATTTGGGAAGCTGTGCAAAGTGACGCTCCCATGGAGTTTCTTGAAACATCAGGGGTGCCGAAACAGAGCTCCCAGTCACAGCGACAGTGCTTTCAGGAATGCTGAGGAATCTCCCAACAAGGACACAAGTCAGGCTGTCGGCACAATGTGGTCGCTGTTGTCCTTGGAGCAAATGGGACCCCAGAGGAAACACCTACCGAACCTGCTCCTCATCCCTGTAATAAAATCTTCAGCTGGTGCTGTTCCTGCCTCATGAATAGTGTAGCGTTGACAGATTAAGTGTAAGGCATATTCCCTCAGAAATATAGATGAAATCATTGTGGATGTGAAGAAAAGTAGCAGGCAGAAGGCCAGAGAGGTGTAAATGTGTAACTCTGTAAGCATGCTGTGTGTGATGATGATATCGCTACCTGTCTCTGCCTCACAGAGCGAGCACAAGAGATTTTCTTTGTGTCTCTGTGTGTGTTTCACATTGCAACTTGGCTTCTGTTTCTCTACAGATTCCTTTATTTCCGTTCTCTTCTTTTTGCTCTTCCTTGCAGAAAGTTCTGCTCATAAACTGTAAAATTATACCAGAACATAGAGTTATTAAAGAAATAGTTTCATAATTTGGTCATTATGCTTAATTGTTTTGGGGTTTTTTTACCAGGAGAAAGATGAGAAGGTCAAAACCACTCTCATAACTTTAGCTTGGCATGAAGACTGGAAACAGGGCAAATAGCGAGCCTAAAGGTAACAAATTCAATCTATAGGCCCCTCTAAAGCTAAACACATTATACCTTGTTTGTTTAATCTGTACAAAAACCAACATAACTCCCAGAAAGACACTTTTGTTTTTGTGCAAATTAATAATTGTAGCAGGTATGTAGGCTAGCTATTTCTTTCTGTTTCCAGTCTTTATGCTAAGCTACGCTAACCGCTCCTGGCTTTATATTTAGTGTACAGACATAAATGGAAAAGGTGAATAAGTGAGTTTCCAGAAGTCTGTTTTTTTGTTTCAAAGTTTAAGTCTGGCCTTGAAATAAAAAAAACATAACTGTATCAAAGCTTCTTCCATATGATGGAAACTTTCCTGTATATTTCTCTCAATTTGTCATCTGTGTAAATTGATGTGTACGGTAAGAAGTCTTGTCAGGAAAAATCTTTTCAGGGTCCAGTATCCCACCTGTCTCCCGTCTGTTGTACGCTACATTAGCAGTTTCTTGTCTAACACGTGTTTAAGGTTCATTCATGGTTCAGTTTTAAGAAGAGGCACATGCTGTATGTTTGACAGTTTAAAGGGAAAATCTGCCTTAAAACTGTTAAAAACAGCTGTTGGTAGTATATCTTTCATTTCCGAAACCATTTGTTTTGTTAGACAGTGTTCATTCACTTGTACTGGCTTTACCTGCTTATTCCTGTCAGGAATTACAAAGGGCTGTCCTGAAATAAGCTCCCGGCATGGGTTGTGGAAAAGTGCAAAAAACTCTCTGGACGGGGTTCTACCGTAATACAGATACAATCCATTTTAGCCTATGAACATAAATGTCTTTGGCATTTGAGAAGGCACAGAATTGAATGCATGGAGAACTTGCCAACCCCAGATGAAAGAACATTCCTGGACCAAGAATCAACCCTGTGACACCGACACAATACTACCGCCTCCTATTTTATGGTGTCATTTCTTTCCCATCTGCTCAACAGACCACGAGCAACATGTCACAAAATGTGTTCATTCATACATGGACACCAGGTGGGATGGTCATTTCATTGTTCACCCTTAGGCTATGCAGTGTCAGGTCAGTCATTGTCTTTGACTGAGCACGCCGTCTGGTCAGTGAACAGACAAGATGTAAAGGTTAGAGCTTTTGAACAAGTGATTTATGAAATAAATCTTGACTTTAGAATGTTTTTTAGATTGTTTACTGTGATTAAATGCCAGCCACTTTTAAAATGTGTGTCTGAGTATAAACCTGCCGTCCAGATGACGGGGTATGTGTAAAACAACAAGACAAAGACTCTATAGCCATGTAAGCAGCTCTGTGAGGCTTATTCTTTGGCATAGAGGTGCCTCAAACTACAGTACCAGGCAAAGGTTTGGACACACCTTCTCATTTAATGTTTTTTTTACATTAAAGATTAACAGAGCTATAAAAAGAACACATATGGAATTATGTTGTACACAAAAATTGTAAACAAACCAGAATATGGTTTATATTTTAGATTCTTCAAAGTAGTCTCATTTTGCTTTGATGGTGGCTTTGTACACTCTTGGCTTCCTTTCAACCAGGATGAGGTAGTAACCTGGAACGCTTTTCCAACAGTTTTGAAGTTGTTCATATATACGCTAAGCACTTGTTGGCTGCTTTTCCTTCACTTTGCGGTCCAACAATTGTGTTTAGGTCAAATAATTGTGGAGGCCAGGTCATCTGATGCAGCACGCCATTGCTCTCATTTACCTCCTATGTAGCCTGGAGTTGTGTTTGGGGTCATTGTCTTGTTGGAAAACAAATGATGATCCCACTAAGCTCAAACCAGATGGGATGGCATGTCACTATAAATGTGGCTTGAATTTTAAATGAATCAGCACCAGAGTCATCTACAAAACAACCACACACCAACACACATCCTCCTCCATATTTCAAGGTGGGAACCACACATGCAGAGACAATGTGTTCATTTTCTTATTTGGAACCAAAAATCTCCAATTTGGACCATTTGGATCATCATCATCAGACCAAATTACAAATTTCCACTGGTCTATTGTCCATTCATTGTGTTTCTCGGCCCAAGCAGTTCTCTTCATCTTCTTGGTTTCTTTGCAGCAGTTCGACCATGAAAGCCTGATTCAAACATGATGTCGATGTGTCAGCTATTCGAACTATGTGAAGCATTTATGTGGGCTCTAGTCTGAGGTGCTGTTAATTGGAAATTTCAGAGGCCAGTAACTGTAAAGAAACTCATCCTCTACAGCAGAGGTAACTCTTTCTTTTCTGAGGTAGAACCATTATGAAATCATTTTTAATATATATTACAGTAATAAGACATTAGTACTGTTGATTTCATGTTTCAGGCTGGCATTTTACTTACAATAAAAAACTATGACAGTAGAAGACTGTAAAATACACCATTAAATATTACAGTGTTTTACTGTATAATTAACGGTCTCTAATATAAAATACTACTTTATTCTAATTCCCATAACATGGTGTATAAATAAAGGTTTCACCATAAAATATGACGTAAAAAAAAAACTGTTAGCTGTGGTTGCCAGAATTTTACCGTAATAAATACAGCATAACTTTTTCTAATATTTACTGTAAAAGGATATTAGTATGGCTGATTTGCTGCTTTATTCCATATATTAAAATGTCTGTAGATTTTATGGTGAAAAACTACCAAACCATGACAGTAAAAGACCATAAAACGTTAAATATTACTGTGTTATATAAGTATGACTTTCTTACTGCATACAGGAAAACACAGTCATACTTTTCATGACCTATTTTACCTTCTTCTTTTAATGTATGACTCTTGAGGAGAACATGAATGTCTGTTTTAACAGCTGTAAAGACATGTCACTGAAAACCAAAAATATCAACCCCATGGCAGTGGTGGAGGAAAAGTTGCTGGATCGCCAAAGTTAGTAGGATTCTTCTCTGGAGTCCAATCAATGGCTGTACAAAAACGTTCCCGGGAATCCATCCAACAGTTGTTGAGTCTGACCCAAAGTGGTGGACTGTCTGGTCATCAACTGTCTGACTGGCATTGCCATCCTTGGAGCTGTGCTGCTAGTGCAGATAAAAATAAAGTTTTAGTCTGATGAAATATGGTATTTCCCTTGGTCAGACTCTTGGTTCAGCATTCATATGGTACAACACTCAGTGGTTCCCAACCTAGATGTCCAGATCCAATGTATATCTAAGAAATTGCAAGATAATTAAAGGCATGAGAAAGAAAAAATATATGATGGTCAATCTATGTTTGTAACACATAATTATGTTTATTTTTTACAACTTTTATTTTCTGCTCTGATCTCTTAAAACACGTCAAATGAAACAATCTGAGCAGGACAAATTATTTTTTTGGTTTAACTGCTTACAAAACATATCCACAATTTGTTATTGCTTAATTTTAAGGTGTCACAAGCCAAAAAGATTAAGAACGTCTAGGGTACAGAAAAGGTGCCCTGTGGGACTAAATTGTCTTTTTTCTTAAATTAACTGGTCTTACATAAATTACATGATGTGTCGAGTATATGGGTGCCCAAAAATCTTTACATACATCTTACAGATCAGACAAAAACACGTTTTCTCCACTAACATGGAACCAATAGACCAGAAGAGACAGAAGCTAACTACTGCAGTCACTACTGTTTTTTTCAGTTGTCGGAAATCATTTTCATGGAAGTGAAAGAATGGGAAAAAAATAAAAATATACACTCAGTGGAAATACACTCACTGCACTACAGATCAAAGATGTCTGACACAGTGAGTGGTGCATTCTCTTTAACACTGAGATCCTGAAGTTCGGTGACCTCTGACCCCTTCAATCTGCCCTGACACTCTCACTTTCTCTGACCCACACTCACACTTTCCAGGATGATTCATTTAAGAAAACAAAAAACTCCTGAGAGACACGTGTTTGTTTTTTTTTACTCTCTCTGGAGAAATGTCTGTCATGTTCATTAACATGTGACCACTTTTCAGGAAAGTGCGTTATTAGTCTGTCACTCACTGTATGACTGGATGGTGAGAGATGAAAGCCACCAGGTTGCAGTCATCTGTGTCACTTGACTTTCTTTATAATTATACTGTGTTTGTGCAGGATTCCCTAATATATGTCATTACTGGTAGCTGTCAGGGCTGAGCTTGTTCAGTCTGGAGGAAAGCAGCATGGAGGATTCCAGATGAGTGAGTTCACAGCAAGCATACCTTAAATTTCCATGGAAATGGTGCTGTGGCACTGAGTGCAAGTCAAAGCCTGTTATTCATCCATAACATATAGAGTCCATCCCTTATGTTCCCTCATGTGCAAAGATGAGGTCCCCTTGCCTGCTATAATGCCAAAATGGTGGGCCAAGGGATCAAGACTTGTGTGACCGTTGCTGAACAGTCAAACTAGTCTTGATTGTTCAGCTGACATGCTGTGAAGGTTATGTAAGCAAATGGGGATTTATTAAGTGGATCACAGGGTTTTCTCTTGACTCTTTAATCTGATAATTGGCTTCAGATTTAAACAAATCTTCTGAGCCTTAAAACACTAGAGTGAACCTTTTCTAACAACCCTGTAGCACTTGACCAGACCCTCTCATCACTTAGAAACCACAGAATCTGGAGCCTTTTTAGAGAGCAGTTTTTTTCTTTAAAGGAGGACTGTCAACACGAATAATGTCCCCTTTCTCCTCTCTGGCCTGTGCTTCAGTGTTTTATGTCCTTTTTTTTTCCATCCGGATATATTTATTGCTTCTTCACGCAGTCTCTTTTCATCAAAAGCCCTCCCATCCCATCTGTCTGTCCTCTATCTCTCCTCATCATCAGGTCAAAACAGAGCAGATATTTTCCACATTTCGGTACACGCACTGTTGCACTTGACAAAAGAGCTTCATCTGTGCCAGGAATTACCTTTTCAGACTTTATTTTATTTTCCTCCATGATAAATATCTCATCCTCCTGTTGAGCAGATACCCTTCTCGCCACTGGTCCCTGGTTCTCCTGCAGGGCCTTGTGGGTACGTATTTAGCCTGACTTCCCCTCGGCATGATGTCATTTCAGTTTGGCTGCTGAGCTGTAAGAGGAAAGGGGGGGAAAAAAAGGAAAAAACACAGTTAGCAAAAACAGAACATAGGAATGCAAACTGACTGTGAGGAAATCCATCAGGACAGAGGTGCAGAGTGTGTCTCTTCATATCTTAAACCAGTCTGGGCAAATTAAAGGGTGTAAGAGGGAGTCTACTGCTGAGATTGCTCCTCCTGAAATGTTATTCTTCATGTTATGTTATGCTCCAACTTCTGTCCTCCCATAACAACCTTAAAACATCTCTTTGGCCTGGATATATGGAAAGGAGACAGGCATCTGTTGGCTTAATCAAGTCATATAATGGCTACAGCAGGAATTATGGCCCCAAAAGACAAAATAAATCCACTTATCGCAATTAAGTCAGTCCCAATATTGTTAGCAGTAAGGTGTTGGCCAAAAATATCTTATAATGCAAATGTTGTGAGTGTTGCTGGAGAAAAAATAAAAATAATTTATGTAAACTGACTTTTAATATCTTATTATTTGAACCAGATACAGCTGATCTTTTTTTATAATATTTTCTTATGTTAGTCATGAGCTTGAACAAACCCTGACCCTGAAAACAATGCTGTCCATTTGGGAAATTAACACAAGCAATAGATTTTATGTCCTCAATTCCTTACGAAAAAACACTTCCCACACAACCTCCCAGTATGATGAAAAAATCTGTGCCAAAGCATCGACTTGAGTGTGGCTTGAATATTTGGGTGACTTTAAATGATACCAGAGGGAAGAGAAGTTACTCAGGGAATGCAAGAAATCTTGTGAGTTTTTTTGGTGACAGATGATACAGAAGTGTCTCCCCATCTGTGATCAACAGTGACAACTGAAGTGAAAGGGTCTGCAGGCTCAGACAGCTATGCAGCTGTTATATATTGTGGAAAATTCAAGTATGTGAGCCACATAGAGAATGGCATGCCAAGTCAAAGCAAAGCATTCATCATTTATTGCACCAATATGGTTCGAATATCGGGAAATCATCATCAGAGGCTGTGATCGAAACACAACGCAGGCAAGTGTAAATCATGTGACCACATGAGATGAATCAAACTTCCTCAAGCTGTTTCCATGGAGGAGACAAAGAGCATTCAGGTCATTTGAGTGGAGGAACAAATCTGGTGTAAAGGACTTGGTAAACAATCCCAAATATTTACAGCCTCAAAGCGAACATTCCCGCTTACACTCTTCTGTATGAGTCCCCCGTTCGTGCACAGACACAGTTAAGTTTCATTGATGAGTTTGCTGCTGAAAAGATTAGTCTACCTCCTAACTGCATATCCCCGTTCCCAGAAGTGGAATATGCAGAGCATCAGTGGTACCTGAGGATAGATCTCAACAAAACGTGGATCATGGAAATTATTTTGTCATCTAAAGCTGCATTAATAGATTTTTTGGCCTCTTGGGGCCAGCATAACTGGCCATATAAACATATCACCTATAATTTGTCAGCTGTTGGTAGCAGAGTTTATACACATCCAGCAGGACATTGGGTTAAGGGCAACATTAGCGTTAATTTGGAGCTGTATTTCAGGCCGCCTGACAAATAAAAGTCTAATATTTACTCTCCTTTTAGCTCTAGTTTGGCTTCCACCAACTCCTGAGAAAAAATATGTCTCTTTAGCTTGCTAGTTCCTGTCCTGTTATCCTGTTAGTTGCTATGTGTGTGTCTGCTGTTTGGTGTCAGACTGATAGCAAATAGTTACAGCTACCTGCATTGTTTAAAGTGTAACTAAAGCTTTAAACCACTGTATGGGCATTTATTAGTTTTGGTGTAAAGTACTTGAATTACACATATTGTGCTATATGTCTTGTGTTGTTGCACTTGCTTGATGTTTGGCTGTCAGCAGTCAGCTGTTGTTGTCTACTCACTAGTTTATCATAAATGCACATGTTCAACTGTCCTTATTTACAACAGCGGTAATGCACTCAGAAACATCTCCACAATAAAATTTAAAGGTCCAGTGTGCAGAATTTAGTGGAATCTAGTTATGATGTCTCAGACTGTAACTAACTGAATACCCAGTAGGTTCAAGCATGAAGAAGAAACTACAATGGCCGGCAAACTTGTGAAAAACACAAAAGGTCTGATGTAGAGTCAGTGTTTGATTTGTCTGTTCTGGGCTATTGTAGAAACATGGTGGTTCAACATGGCGGACTCCATGGAAGAGGACCC
>NC_040011.1:28024695-28053795 GCF_000972845.2 Larimichthys crocea
TGTGGCCGAAAAAAAAAAAAAACACCCGAAAGAAAAACATATCAGCAAATTTTGCTATTTTTAAAAAGCTGAATGCTGAATGACTAAAACATTTTTTAAAAAAGCAGAAAAACAGAAATTCTTTTGCCATCTCAGCATTAGTCAGCTTGACCTGCTGAATGAGCGCGATTTGAGTTTTATTACATCGGAGACTTTGACTGAACTTTTAAGCCCAGCTGCACAAATCGAGGCTTCAACATGAGTGATGTTTCTTTCTACAGAAAAGTACAATACTGTGCATGTTTTAAACATCATACGTCCTATCGTTCATATCAGGTCTTGACCTCTCTTAGTTCTGTTACGGAGTATCATCAACATGTCTGATTATTGTTTTTACTTTTATGACTCGGTTACAGATCATAAGTGTTTTATTCTTCCTCATAATTCAGACATTTGGCACCTTCATTCAGAGCCTCAGCTACACCCAAGCAAGAAGAAAAGTCTTGTTCCTGGCATTACTGTGTTCTAATTCTTCATCTGTGCCAAGAGCCTTGATAGACTGAAGTGAAAACCAATTCCTGTACACTCAGAGATAGCTGGCAGGCGAGGGACTGTTGGGGCATGTTGACAGCAGCATTCGCCTCATGCTCTGTGCCTGACCTTGATCTCCAAGAGGTCTTTTCAGCTTTCATTTGGGATCTCTGCAAACCTGTGGGATTTGGGAAGCTGTGCAAAGTGACGCTCCCATGGGTTTCTTGAACATCAGGGGTGCCGAAACAGAGCTCCCAGTCACAGCGACAGTGCTTTCAGGAATGCTGAGGAATCTCCCACAAGGACACAAGTCAGCTGTCGGACACAATGTGGTCGCTGTTGTCCTTGGAGCAAATGGACCCCAGAGGAAACACCTACCGAACCTGCTCCTCATCCCTGTAATAAAATCTTCAGCTGGTGCTGTTCCGCCTCATGAATAGTGAGCGTTGACAGATTAAGTGTAAGGCATATTCCCTCAGAAATATAGATGAAATCATTGTGGATGTGAAAAAAAGTAGCAGGCAGAAGGCCAGAGAGGTGTAAATGTTTAACTCTGTAAGCATGCTGTGTGTGATGATGAATCGCTACCTGTCTCTGCCTCACAGAGCGAGCACAAGAGATTTCCTTGTGTCTCTGTGTGTTTCACATTGCAAATTGGCTTCTGTTTCTCTACCGATTCCTCTATTTCCGTTCTCTTCTTTTGCTCTTCCTTGCAGAAAGTTCTTGCTCATAAACTGTAAATTAACCAGAACATAGAGTTATTAAAGAAATAGTTTCTAATTTGGTCATTATGCTTAATTGTTTTGGGTTTTTTTTTACAGGAGAAAGATGAGAAGGTCAAAACCACTCTCATAACTTTAGCTTGGCATGAAGATTGGAAACAGGGCAAATAGCGAGCCTAAAGGTAACAAAATTCATCTCTAGGCCCCTCTAAAGCTAAACACATTATACCTTGTTTGTTATTGTACAAAAACCAACATACACTCCCAGAAAGACACTTTTGTTTTTGTGCAAATGAATAATTGTAGCAGGTATGTAGGCTAGCTATTCTTTCTGTTTCCAGTCTTTATGCAAGCTACATACTACCGCTCCTGGCTTATATTTTGTGTACAGACATGAATGAAGGTGAATAAGTGAGTTTCCAGAAGTCTGTTTTTTTTTTGTTTCAAGTTTAAGTCTGGCCTTGAAATAAAAAAAACATAACTGTATCAAAGCTTCTTCATATGATGGAAACTTTCCTGTATATTTCTCTCAATTTGTCATCTGTGTAATTGATGTGGTTACGAAAGTCTTGTCAGGAAAATCTTTTCAGGGTCCGTATCCCACCTGTTCTCCGTCTGTTGTACGCTACATTAGCAGTTTCTTGTCTAACACGTGTTTAGGTTCATTCCTGGTTCAGTTTTAAGAAGAGGCACATGCTGTATGTTGACAGTTTAAAGGGAAAATCTGCCTTAAAACTGTTAAAAACAGCTGTTGGTAGTAGTATATCTTTCATTTCCGAACCATTTGTTTTGTTAGACAGTGTTTCATTCACTTGTACTGGCTTTACCTGCTTATTCCTGTCAGGAATTACAAAGGGCTGTCCTGAAATAAGCTCCCGGCATGGGTTGTGGAAAAGTGCAAAAAACTCTCTGGACGGGGTTCTACCGTAATACAAAGATACAATCCATTTTAGACTATGAACATAATGTCTCTGGCATTTGAGAAGGCACAGAATTGAATGCATGGAGAACTTGCCAACCCCAGATGAAAGAACATTCCTGGACCAAGAATCACCCTGTGACACCGACACAATACTACCGCCTCTATTTTATGGTGTCATTTCTTTCCCATCTGCTCAACAACCAGAGCAACATGTCACAAAATGTGTTCATTCATACATGGACACCAGGTGGGATGGTCATTTCATTGTTCACCCTTAGGCTATGCAGTGTCAGGTCAGTCATTGTCTTTGCTGAGCACGCCGTCTGGTCAGTGAACAGACAAGATGTAAGGTTAGGCTTTGAACAAGTGATTTATGAAATAAATCTTGACTTTAGAATGTTTTTTAGATTGTTTACTGTGATTAAATGCCAGCCACTTTTAAAATGTGTGTCTGAGTATAAACCTGCCGTCCAGATGAGGGGTATGTGTAAAACAACAAGACAAAGACTCTATAGCCAGTAAGCACTCTGTGAGGCTTATTCTTTGGCATAGAGGTGCCTCAAACTACAGTACCAGGCAAAGGTTTGGACACACCTTCTCATTTAATGTTTTTTTTACATTAGATTAACAGAGCTATGAAAGAACACATATGGAATTATGTGGTAACAAAAATTGTAAACAAACCAGAATATGGTTTATATTTTAGATTCTTCAAAGTAGTCTCATTTTGCTTTGATGGTGGCTTTGTACACTCTTGGCTTCCTTTCACCGGATGAGGTAGTAACCTGGAACGCTTTTCCAACAGTTTTGAAGTTTTCATATACGCTAAGCACTTGTTGGCTGCTTTTCCTTCACTTGCGTCCAACAATTGTGTTTAGGTCAAATAATTGTGGAGGCCAGGTCATCTGATGCAGCACGCCATTGCTCTCATTTACCTCCTATGTAGCCTGGAGTTGTGTTTGGGGTCATTGTCTTGTTGGAAACAAATGATGATCCCACTAAGCTCAAACCAGATGGATGCATGTCACTATAAATGTGGCTTGAATTTTAAATGAATCAGCACCAGAGTCATCTACAAAACAACCAACACACAACACACATCCTCCTCATATTTCAAGGTGGGAACCACACATGCAGAGACAATGTGTTCATTTTCTTAGTTGGAACCAAAAATCTCCAATTTGGGACCATTTGGATCATCATCATCAGACCAAATTACAAATTTCCATGGTCTAATGTCCATTCATTGTTTTCTCGGCCCAAGCAGTTCTCTTCATCTTCTTGGTTTCTTTGCAGCAGTTCGACCATGAAAGCCTGATTCAAACATGATGTCGATGTGTCAGCTATTCGAACTATGTGAAGCTTTATGTGGGCTCTAGTCTGAGGTGCTGTTAATTGGAAATTTCAGAGGCCGTAACTGTAAAGAAACTCCTCCTCTACAGCAGAGTAACTCTTTCTTTCTGTGAGGTAGAACCATTATGAAATCATTTTTAATATATATTACGGTAATAAGACATTAGTACTGTTGATTTCATGTTTCAGGCTGGCATTTTACTTACAATAAAAAACTATGACCGTAGAAGACTGTAAAATACACCATTAATATTACAGTGTTTTACTGTATAATTAACGGTCTCTAATATAAAATACTACTTTATTCTATTCCCTAACATGTGTATAAATAAAGGTTTCACCATAAAATATGACGTAAAAAAAAAAACTGTTAGCTGGTTGCCAGAATTTACCGTAATAAATAAATAAATGTTTACTAATTTTACTGTAAAAGGATATAGTATGGCTGATTTGCTGCTTTATTCCATATATTAAAATGTCTGTAGATTTTATGGTGAAAAACTACCAAACCATGACAGTAAAAGCCATAAAACGTTAAATATTACTGTGTATGTTATATGACTTTCTTACTGCATACAGGAAAACACAGTCATACTTTTCATGACCTATTTTACCTTCTTCTTTAATGTATGACTCTTGAGGAGAACATGATGTCTGTTTTAACAGCTGTAAAGACTGTCACTGAAAACCAAAAATATCAACCCCATGGCAGTGGTGGAGGAAAAGTTGCTGGATCGCCAAAGTTAGTAGGATTCTTCTCTGGAGTCCAATCAATGGCTGTAAAAAACGTTCCCGGAATCCATCCAACAGTTGTTGAGTCTGACCCAAAGTGGTGACTGTCTGGTCATCAACTGTCTGACTGGCATTGCCATCCTTGGAGCTGTGCTGCTAGTGCAGATAAAATAAAGTTTTAGTTGATGAAATATGGTATTTCCCTTGGTCAGACTCTTGGTTCAGCATTCATATGGTACAACACACTCCCCAACCTAGATGTCCAGACCAATGATATCTAAGAAATTGCAAGATAATTAAAGGCATGAGAAAGAAAATATATGTGGTCAATCTATGTTTGTACACATAATTATGTTTATTTTTTACCACTTTTATTTTCTGCTCTGATCTCTTAAAACAGTCAAATGAAACAATCTGAGCATGACAATTATTTTTTTGTTTAACTGCTTACAAATTATTCCACAATTTGTTATTGCTTAATTTTAAGGTGTCACAAGCCAAAAAGATTAGAACGTCTAGGTACAGAAAAAGGTGCCCTGTGGGACTAAATTGTCTTTTTTCTAATAACTGGTCTTACATAAATACATGATGTGTCGAGTATATGGGTGCCCAAAAATCTTTACATACATCTTACAGATCAGACAAAACACGTTTTCTCCACTAACATGGAACCAATAGACCAGAAGAGACAGAAGCTAACTACTGCGTCACTACTGTTTTTTTTCAGTTGTCGGAAATCATTTTCATGGAAGTGAAGAATGGGAAAAAAATAAAAATATACACTCAGTGGAAAACTCACTGCACTACAGATCAAAGATGTCTAACACAGTGAGTGGTGCATTCTCTTTAACATGGATCCTGAAGTTCGGTGACCTCTGACCCCTTCAATCTTCCCTGACACTCTCACTTTCTCTGACCCACACTCACACTTTCCAGATGATTCATTTAAGAAAACAAAAAACTCCTGAGAGACACGTGTTTTTTTTTTTTACTCTCTGCATGGAAATGTCTGTATGTTCATTAACATGTGACCACTTTTCAGGAAAGTGCGTTATTAGTCTGTCACTGTATGACTGGATGGTGAGAGATGAAAGCCACCAGGTTGCAGTCATCTGTGTCACTTGACTTTCTTTATATTATACTGTGTTTGTGCAGGATTCCCTAATATATGTCCTTACTGGTAGCTGTCAGGGCTGAGCTTGTTCAGTCTGGAGGAAAGCAGCATGGAGGATTCCAGATGAGTGAGTTCACAGCAAGCATACCTTAAATTTCCATGGAAATGGTGCTGTGGCACTGAGTGCAAGTCAAGCCTGTTATTCATCCATAACATATAGGTCCATCCCTTATGTTCCCCATGTGCAAAGATGAGGTCCCCTTGCCTGCTATAATGCCAAATGGTGGGCCAAGGGATCAAGACTTGTGTGACCGTTGCTGAACAGTCAAACTAGTCTTGATTGTTCAGCTGACATGTGTGAAGGTTATGTAAGCAAATGGGGATTTATTAAGTGGATCACAGGGTTTTCTCTTGACTCTTTAATCTGATAATTGGCTTCAGATTTAAACAAATCTCTGAGCCTTAAACACTAGAGTGAACCTTTTCTAACAACCCTGTAGCACTTGACCAGACCCTCTCGTCACTTAGAAACCACAGAATCTGGAGCCTTTTTAGAGAGCAGTTTTTTCTTTAAAGGAGGACTGTCAACACGAATAATGTTCCCCTTTCTCTCTCTGGCCTGTGCTTCAGTGTTTTATGTCCTTTTTTTTTCCATCCGGTATATTTATTGCTTCTTCACGCAGTCTCTTTTCATCAAAAGCCCTCCCATCCCATCTGTCTCGTCCTCTATCTCTCCTCATCATCAGGTCAACAGAGCAGATATTTTCCACATTTCGGTACACGCACTGTTGCACTTGACAAAAGAGCTTCATCTGTGCCAGGAATTACCTTTTCAGACTTTATTTTATTTTCCTCCATGATAAATATCTCATCCTCCTGTTGAGCAGATACCCTTCTCGCCAGTGGTCCTGGTTCTCCTGCAGGGCCTTGTGGGTACTATTTAGCCTGACTTCCCCTCGGCATGATGTCATTTCAGTTTGGCTGCTGAGCTGTAAGAGGAAAGGGGGAAAAAAGGAAAAAAAAAAACACAGTTAGCACAAAAACAGAACATAGGAATGCAAACTGACTGTGAGGAAATCCATCGGACAGAGGTGCAGAGTGTGTCTTTCATATCTTAACCAGTTGGGCAAATTAAAGGGTGTAAGAGGGAGTCTACTGCTGAGATTGGTCCTCCTGAAATTATTCTTCATGTTATGTTATGCTCCAACTTCTGTCCTCCCATAACAACCTTAAAACATCTCTTTGGCCTGGATATATGGAAAGGGACAGGCATCTGTTGGCTTATCAAGTCATATAATGGCTACAGCAGGAATTATGGCCCCAAAAGACAAATAAATCCACTTCGCCATTAAGTCCGTCCCAATATTGTTAGCAGTAAGGTGTTGGCCAAAATATCTTATAATGCAAAGTTGTGGTGTTGCTGGAGAAAAAATAAAAATAATTTATGTAAACTGACTTTTAATATCTTTATTTGAACCAGATACAGCTGATCTTTTTTTTAATATTTTTCTTATGTTAGTCATGAGCTTGAACAAACCCTGACCCTGAAAACAATGCTGTCCATTTGGAAATTAACACAAGCAATAGATTTTATGTCCTCAATTCCTTACGAAAAAACACTTCCCACACAACCTCCCAATATGATGAAAAAATCTGTGCAAAGCATCGACTTGAGTGTGGCTTGAATATTTGGGTGACTTTAAATGATACCAGAGGGAAGAGGTTACTCAGGGAATGCAAGAAATCTTGTGAGTTTTTTTGGTGACAGATGATACAGAAGTGTCTCCCCATCTGTGATCAACAGTGAAACTGAAGTGAAAGGGTCTGCAGGCTCAGACAGCTATGCAGCTGTTATATATTGTGGAAATTCAAGTATGTGAGCCACATAGGAATGGCATGCCAAGTCAAAGCAAAGCTTCACATTTATTGCACCAATATGGTTTGAATATGGGAAATCATCATCAGAGGCTGTGATCGAAACACAACGCAGGCAAGTGTAAATCATGTGACCACATGAGATGAATCAAACTTCCTCAAGCTGTTTCCATGGAGGAGACAAAGAGCATTCAGGTCATTTGAGTGGAGGAACAAATCTGGTGTAAAGGACTTGGTAAACAATCCCAAATATTTACAGCCTCAAAGCGAACTTCCCGCTTACACTCTTCGTATGAGTCCCCCGTTCGTGCACAGACACAGTTAAGTTTCATTGATGAGTTTGCTGCTGAAAAGATTAGTCTACCTCCTAACTGCATATCCCCGTTTCCAGAAGTGGAATATGCAGAGCATCAGTGGTACCTGAGGATAGATCTCAACAAAACGTGGATATGGAAATTATTTTGTCTAAGCTGCATTAATAGATTTTTTGGCCTCTTGGGGCCAGCATAACTGGCCCTATAACATATCACCATAATTTGTCAGCTGTTGGTAGCAGAGTTTATACACACCAGCAGGACAATGGGTTAAGGGCAACACTTAGCGTTAATTTGGAGCTGTATTTCAGGCGCCTGACAATAAAGTCTAATATTTACTCTCCTTTTAGCTCTGTTTGGCTTCCACCAACTCCTGAGAAAAAAATATGTCTCTTTAGCTTGCTCGTTCCTGTCCTGTTATCCTGTTAGTTGCATGTGTGTGTCTGCTGTTTTGTGTCAGACTGATAGCAAATAGTTACAGCTCCTGCATTGTTTAAAGTGTAACTAAAGCTTTAACCACTGTATGGGCATTTATTAGTTTTGGTGTAAAGTACTTAATTACACATATTGTGCTATATGTCTTGTGTTGTTGCACTTGCTTGATGTTTGGCTGTCAGCAAAGTTGTCTACTCACTAGTTTATCATAAATGCACATATTCAACTGTCCTTCTTTACAACAGCGGACTTGTGAAAAACACAAAAGGTCTGATGTAGAGTCAGTGTTTGATTTGTCTCCTCTGGGCTATTGTAGAAACATGGTGGTTCAACATGGCGGACTCCATGGAAGAGGACCCGCTCCCTCTGTAGATATAAAAGGCTCATTCTAAAGTAACAATTCTTAATTTTATTATACACTATGAAAACATAGTTATGAATATTATATAATATTCTGTCAATAGATCCCCTTACATGTTACACACTGGACCTGTAATATAGTAATATTGATTAGTACTTATTTTAGTTATGACATTTACTTAACTTTTAATGTTTAGCGCAAATTTTAGTTCCAAAAATTAAAAAGGATTCTGAAAATTTCCCAAATAAAAAGAAAGATCGACTACTTTTGATAATCATTTCTACTCTCTCGCCTCGTGAGTAAACTCGTGAGTATCTCACAGTCGGCTAAATGACGGCTGAGGGGTCACCTGAGTCCTGAGTCCTGAAAGGAATGTTCTGGAATGTTCCAGGAATGTTTCCGGAATGTTATCGCCACAGTTCTTTGCTCCAGAGGACTCACAAAGGAACCGCCCACAGGAACAACCTGGTTGCCAGGTAACAAAGAAGGCTTGATAACGGCCACAGTGTGGTCTGTTAATTGAAGAAGCCAGGCAAGGTTTGTTTGTAGTCCTCCTGAATACAATAAACAGCACCTTTGAGGAATAAAATGGCCTTTGGAAAAATTCAGGTGTTTATTTTATTTAGTAATTTCTTTAGTCGTACACAAACTTTGTGGGACTGTAGGTTTTTCCATTTTTAGCATCCTGCATGAAGCAACAGAAGACGATCCAGAGACTGAGCTGTGAGTGCCAGATCTCTTTACTCTGCTATTATCTGCATCTGCTAATCCTTGCAGCTACATGCATTATTAATTTGGTGACACTGTTCTACTACAAAACACAACAGCAGCGTTCATAATCATTGTCAGGCTCGCAAAGGAGACATTTCCTAGGCGGTTTACTTAACAACTTGTCCGTGAATAAAGAGAAATAAAGTTGTATTTTTCAGCCAGACACACCCCGCCAACAAACAAAATTATCAGTGCATGTGTTAAACAGTTATTGCATTCCTTCAGTGAAATTAAAGGATTTTTCCACTGCTCACCTCTTTTTTTTTACCTTAGATATCTACTACAGGGCTTTTTTTTAATGATTCTACCTCTGCCAGTGCCAGATCTGTGCAAGTGAACGAGGAGCTGAGCAAGCCAAAATGCTGCACTGGAAGGTTTTTGTGGTTTTGAAAGAAAAAATCTAAGACGGAAGAGAACGTGGTGTTGAGCCCTTGAGGTGTAGCACTCCTAGTTATGTGCTTTTCATTGGTTATAATAACATTTTACAACTTGCCTCAATACAGAGGCACATATTTTACTTTCAAAAACATAAAGGTTGCCTCAAAATATCCCGGATAAAATATTTTAAAAAGACTATTTTGATAATCATTTTTAATCTCTTGCCTCTTGAGTATTATACAGTGGACTGAGAGGTCACCTGAGTACTGAATGGAATGTTCTGGAATAAAGTTTAATAACTAAACAATATAATAAATAAAGATTATTTAGTGTACCACCTTTCACAGAACAAGATCACAAAGTGCTTTACAAGAGCAACATGTTAAAAAAAGAAAGGCAAACAATAAAACATAAGCAATAAAAAGAACATGAAAACATTAGACAGCAAGTCAGAGAAAGGCCAGTTTAAATAAACAGGTCTTTAGCTGCTTTTTAAAGGCTTAAACAGAGACCACAGAATGAAGTCTTTAGGAAGCGCCACCACTTCAAAGGCATGATGACCTTTTCAGCTGTGCACCACGAATAACCAGCAAGCCCTGATCTACTTGTGACCTACTTGTGATATAAGGTTGGAGCAGGTCAGACATGTCAGTGCTCTATGTGTGACAACAAGAACCTTTAAATAAATCTTGAACTTGATGTGAAGACAGTGTAAAGTAGATAAGATGGGTGCGATGTGAGTTGTTCTTAAAGATCTGATCAACAGTCTTCAGCAGAGTTCTGGACCAGGTATAGACGGTCTAAAGACGTCTTGCTGAGGCAGGAGAGTAGGGAGTTAGAGTGATCTAACCGAGATGATATGAATGTCTGAATGATCATCTGCAGCTCAAGTTGTAAATACAACAGCCCTGAGGTTGGGCAATGTTTCTCAAGTGGAAAATACAAGAATGGGTGAGTGACTTAATATGTTGTTTGAAGTGCATAGACTGATCAGATATAACACCAAGATTTATAAAACTCTATTTTACAGTTGAAAGGATGGACCCAATAAAGCGTCAACCATCTGTAGTTGTGAAGTGAAGCCAGTGTGGAAGTGCCCAAAACTGCAGTTCCTCAAACGTCCACTTGAGGCTGGTTACAGAACGAGTCAGTCTCCATAAGTCCCCATGTTAAAATGTCCAACTTCACAGCAGAAATAAACATGTTTACAGCCTGGTACAAAAAACTGTTTAGGTCTCTTTAGCTAATTTCCTTATTAATGACAACTGTACTGAGGGTGAATTTTTATAGAACTCATCCATTTAAATTATATTAAGGCTTAAAGTTATGCAAAATTAACAGTGTTTAGGCTTTGACTGACAGGTGGGTGCCATTAAAATGGCTTGTTTGAGCCGATGATCCTCGTCTTTGCCGATTTTTAGAGGCGGCATTGCCAAGATGGCGGCAGCCACACTTTGAGCTTCACAGCAGCTCTTTAGAAACCCGTGGGTGATATCACGGATACTGCGTCCATGTTTTATACTGTCCATGAACCTAATACACTGAGCAATGTGGAGCTATGGAATCAGTCTTTAATGGCAGTCAGACAACTGAGCAAAACAGTCAGACAGTTTCAGAGACATTCAATTGAATATCATCAGCCTAACAGTGATGAGAGACAATCTGCTAATGGTGTGATCTAACTGACACATGCTGTGGAATGTTCTGGAATGTTCCGGGAATGTTTCCTGAATGTTATCGCCACAGTTCTTTGCTCCAGAGGACTCACAAAGGAACTGCCCACAGGAACAACCTGGTTGCCAGGTAACAAAGAAGGCTTGATAATGGCCACAGTGTAGTCTGTTAACTGAAGAACCCAGGCGGTGTGTGTGTGTGCGTGTGTGTGTGTGTGTGTTTGACAATTCACAACAGGCCTCCTGAATACAATAAAAAAAACATCTTTAAGGAATAAAGACATTGATTCTTGTGAGTAACAACCAGGCTAGAAATGGTCTTTAAGTTGATTTATTTCAGGTGTTTATTTTATTTAGTAATTTTTTTAATTGTACACAAACTTTGTGGGACTGTAGGTTTTTCATTTTTAGCATCCTGCATGAAGCAACAGAAGACGATCCAGAGACTGAGCTGTGAGTGCCAGATCTCTTTACTCTGCTATTATCTGCATCTGCTAATCCTCGCAGCTACATGCATTATTAATTTGGTGACACTGCTCTACTACAAAACACAACAGCAGCGTTCATCATTGTCAGGCTCGCAAAGGAGACATTTCCTAGGCGGTATGCTTAACAACTTGTCCGTGAATAAAGAGAAACAAAGTTGTAATTTTCAGCCAGACACACCCCGCCAACAAACAAATTACAGCTCCTAACGAGGGCTAGGTTATCAGTGCATGTGTTAAACAGTTATTGCATTCCTTAAGTGAAATTAAAGGATTTTTCCACTGCTCACCTCTTTCCCCTAGATATCTACTACAGGGCTTTTTTTTTATGATTCTACCTCTGCCAGTGCCAGATCTGTGCAAGTGAATGAGGAGCTGAGCAAGCCAAAATGCTGCACTGGAAGGTTTTTGTGGTTTTGGAAGAAAAAAAAAGACGGAAGAGAACGTGGCTTTTCTTGCTGCATTCTTTCCTTCATCAGGAATTCACTGAGGTTTGGCCATGCACTTTTTACTGGAGCCTTTTCCTGTCCGCCTGGGAATAACAAAGCTGTCCATTTGTCCCTGCACGCTTTGAACAGAGAAGCCGCAGACTGAACTTTAGAGGTGTCCAATGCTCAGAGTAACAACACACCCAAAGTTTAATCCCTTAAACCTTGCATATCACATAGAAACAAAGTGACCCTCCACTCCTAGTGTCTGAAACAAACCCCTGAAAGCCATGGATTTTTCTGAGAATCATACTCTCAGCCACAAGCTTGGGTTCACAGTTTTGGCCCCTGGCTGGTTCTCTTTTCGGTTGCGGACAGATTGATGAAGCAATGGCACTCATAATTGGATTCCAGCATGGCACGTCGCTGCTCTGTGCTCAGCTGGAGCTTATTGTTTTTGACTAGCATTTAATCCCTGGCTGATTAGGGTCTATAAATTCAACCGACAGGACATGGCACAGAGATTTGCAGCTCCAAAAAGACATCAGGGCTGTGACAAAACATTCCAAGCGACAACTGTTTAATTGCAAACTTATCTAAAGGTTAGCCACGGCCAGATGAACAAAAAAACACAGAGGACATGCAGTGCCTGAGAATCTTGGATGATCACAAAAGCTTTGCAAACACATGTCTGTTTATAATAAGCAGTAGAATCCAAAACACCACATACAAAGCCAAGGAAAACTTGGAGAAAAAACATCAACTGCGTCTGACATCAGGGATCCAGTGAGAGAAGACTTAGAAAGAGACGTCCTGTACCAGGAAAAACAAATCATAAATGTCTCAGTTGTCCCCACCTGTCCTGTTTCACATGACTCACCAAATATTTAATAAAAGGGTCTCACTCATTTACTTCTTGGTGAAATAATGATTATGTAACCTCGATAACAAACTAAAATCTGTTATAATCACTTTAAACACACTAATGTGTCTGACACCTTGCAACAATTGTTCCAGTTTTTCCCTGAACCATGTGAGGCAGCACAAATGTCTGGAGGCTCGGACAGGTGACAACAGTCTGTAATTGCACAAAGAATGAGAGAGAGAGAGAGGGAGGCACATGGGCCGGCTGCGGTGTCCAAACTCTGATCTCAGTACAGACAAGGCTGGGCTGCAGCTGCGTGTCCTCACGTTCAACTCCCATCTAGATCCAGATTAGTAACACCATTACCCAAGACGTGCTCCCACTGACACTGACTTGGACATAAGTATCTATCTATCTATCTATCTATCTATCTATCTATCTATCTATCTATCTATCTATCTATCTATCTATCTATCTAACTATCTATCTTTCTTTACCATAAAATAACAGGTTTTAAATAACTTTGACAGACTTTGTAACAGCACACCACCTACTACTTCACTATATATTTCATATTTTATCAAGAAAATTTCCTCTGATGTTCTCCGGCTGCTTCGCACCAACTCTCCGTAATTTACCGAGTCTCCTGATGTACAGGGAAGTAACCTGCTGCTAACCATAGTTGCTGTTCTCAGTTTTATTTTCTGGGCTGCCTGGACTGTGAGGTCAGAGCACTAGGGCAGTGTTACTGTTTGTACTGCAGACATTGGACCCCTGGGAAGATGAGGTGGAGCCGGTGTCGTGCCAGAACTGGAGCTGGGCTCAGCAACCTCTATGGACATTATGTCAGAGGAGGACAAAGAGGATATTGACGGAGGAAGATAAGAAGAGAAAGGGAGAGAGTGACCAAGCAAAAACCTGCCAGACGAGAGAGTAAATCTAGAACTGACTTTTGGTCGTGGCGAGAGTTTTGTGAAATAAAAGGCTGAAAGACAGACAGAAGGTTTTATTTCTCCCACGGACGATTCCAACCTGTGTGTCCCAGAAGGAGTCACTATTCTCATGTTGGCGTTTCCTCAACTGTTAGCCATTAATGGCCGGATTGTCCGCCCTACTCATTTTTGGATTTAAACTCATTATAGTCGACATTTTGCCCTGAATCTAGCGTTCCTTTGCTTACTTTAGGCTATTGTAGTTACAGCTCTGACGGAGTTCAAGCGTATGCCTTGGCCATAACATAACTGGAAGTCCCTAACTAAAGTTAGCAGTTGTTTTTTGACAAAGGAAACTCATTCAGCATGTTAACAAGGCCTTAAATAGAAACAAAAAACCCCAGCTCAAAGCAGTTTTTGCTGCTGTGCTGTGGTTTAACTTCCCATCCTGCTGCAGTGATGTAGAACTGTACTCCAGAGTGTGTCAGTACACCGTGACATCACTTTCAGTCAGAAACTGCTGGTGTTAAGTCTTTTTGACTTGAGAGATGTTGAATGTCATTAAAAAGTTTAGTTTAATTGTTGCACATCTTCCCTGCACGCAGTCTGTCTTTCTGTCACTCTCTCTTCTCATTCAGTGGGCGTGCAGACAGAAGGTGTTGTTGAATTACGAGCCTGTGACTTGGCAGAGTGTTGAACGACTGTCAGCTTAAAGAGCGCTGGTTCACCAACTCAACCACAGAACCAAAGGAACTCGACTTAGCTGCCAAAATCCCAGATGTCCTCCAGTCACACACAGCAACCTCCCCCCTGTGGACATGAAAACCTCAGTTTGTCATTAAGTCTCCTGATATTTAGATTTTTTTTTGTTCACTTTACATAAAAAAATACCTAGATTTAGCATGAAATCACCTCATAAAAACAAGAATGCGTGTTGTGTTCCAGCGCTCTTTCACAGTTACAGTTTCACAGTCGACAGCAGCTGCCTGTTACAGCTCTCAAGTGCGAGGAGCTTCCCTGGAGCAGTCTGAGGGATGGGTGCATCGCTCAAGGTCATTTTACATCTCCTCAGTGATTATGACACAAAGCATCATAAACATGGTGCTCTACTCTAAGTAGAGCTGAAATGATAAGTTGATTAACTGATGCAGAAACACTTGACTTGTATATAGAACCGTGTTTATGTTGTTGGTAATTGGTGCTTTCATATATATATATATATATATGTGTGTGTGTGTGTGTATATATAACATATATATATATATATATATATATACACATAATATATATATATATATATATATGTGTGTGTATAATATATACATATAATACATATATATACATATAATATTATTAAACACACATACATATATATATATATATAATATATATATATATATAATATGAATCAGTATCTCGATGTTCCTAGGACTGGCACTCTTCTGGACTGAGGCTTCAAGATGTCGGTTCCTGGGATTTGCTGAAGCAATGCTCTCCCCCAGTTTGGGGGTTACTGCCCCAAGTGCCCCCACTACACGGAGACCACGCAAGTTCTCATGTTTCTCATGTTTCTCAGTGTTCCTTCTATCGAGATGTTGGCATCAGCTGGGATCGCCCAAGGTCATTTTACATCTCCTCAGTGATTATGACACAAAGCATCATAAACATGGGTGCTCTACTCTAAGTAGAGCTGAAATGATAAGTTGATTAACTGATGCAGAAACACTTGACTTGTATATAGAACCGTTTAGGTTGTTGGTAATGTGCTTATATATATATATAGATAGATAATATATAATATATATATATATATTATATATTATTATATATTCTATATATAGATATATATATATATATTTAATATTTATTATTATTTTTTTTCGCAGTATCTTCGATGTCCTAGGACTGCACTCTTCTGGACTGAGGCTTCAGATGTCGTTCCTGGGATTTGCTGAAGCCACTCTCTCCCAGTTTGGGGGTTACTGCCCCAAGTGCCCCCACTACCACGGAGACCACGCAAGTTTCTCATGTTTCTCATGTTTCTCATGTTCCTTCTATCTGATGTTGGCATCAGCTGGGATCGCCACATCTATCACCACTACCCCTTCTGCTCTTTGTCCACCACCACTATGTTCCGGTTGGTTACCAGGACCTGTTTGTCAGTCTGGAAGCTGAATCCCACAGAACCTTGGCCCTGTTGTTCTCAGCCACCTTCTGTGGTATGGCCCATCGGGATTTAGGTACTTCTATTCCATACTGGTTGCAGATGTTCCTGTATACTACCAGCACTTGGTTATATATATATATATTTTACATATCTGTGGTGCATAAAAGCCCTGTATATTTTGTTCGTAGCTGTTGTATTAATTCCTGTCTCAGTACACTGAGACCAATGAAAAAGCCAAAGTTAAATTCCTTTGTGTACACATGTGTGACCAATAAAGTTCTTTCTGATTCAACTATTTTGACAATCAGCATTTGTTTCAAAAACATGCCAAACATTTTTAACTTCTTCGGTGGGACGATTTGCTGCCTCTTTTCTGTTTTATTCTGTTTTAGATTTAATATTTTTGAGTTTTGGATTGTTATTCTCACAAAACAACAAAAAGTTTCCTCACAAACAACTAACTTTAATGGAAAATCCTCTCTGCAAATCAATTGATAATAATTAATTTATAATTATTACATAATTATTATTATAATATAAATAATAACAAATAACTGTTAATTGCAGTCCTCAGATAAACTGCAGTGTCCTCAGATTACATTTGCTTCAAGTAGCAGAAGAAAAGGTAGCGCAGGCTGTGAACAGGACACAGTCTGTTAGTTCTTCCCGGCCTAAATCATATCTTTCTCTTCCTGTATGTGAAACAAAAATATGGAAACAGTGAGTTAAGACACCACAAACAGTGTGAACCTGCTGTCCATAAATCAGAGCCCTGACAGGTCTATAACAATGGACTTCACCTGACCTTTCCTTGTTGCTGCTCTCAGCACCAAGGCGACTGCTGCTGTTGCTGGTGGTGCGATTCTGCACGATCGCAGCAGGGCTGCAGACAAGAGCGCCGCTGTTTGAACACAAAACAAGGAGAAAAACAAATACCAATCATTTCTAACTACATGTCAGAGTGCAGATGATGATCACATCTGGCTGTTTAAGTTGTCTTTATCACAGGGAGGATGAAGGGAAACACTTCCTCTTGTCAGGGCGGAGGATCAAAAAAGCTTAATGAGTAACATGGGAATAAACAAGACACAAACAAGGTGAAGGCATGTGGGAGCAGAAACAGAGGTGGTGGCGGCGGTGGAGCTGATTTCCTGTGGTTTGTGTTTCTTTTAAAGAGTCGCCCAGACGCCATGTGACAGACAGATGGAGCGCTAAGTTGTGACTCACACAGAGCACTGCTGTAATTAAGCACAATGAAGGATTAAAATACAGAAAAGAGCACAGAGAAGACCAAATTTAAGACCCAAGACTGTCTTTATAATATCTTAATAAAAAGACTGATTTTCCCAGCCAACACCCTCCTTCATAGCTTTTTCTCTCTGCCCTCTTTGTGAGGCCTGCACAAAGAGACGTGGAACTTATTCCACCCTCATCTATTTATTCTTCCTTCGAGTTAAGGTTTTCTGACTCCGTCCTCTTTCTTTTACTTTGGCTGTAGCGCCGGGAAACTCCAAAACATATCCAACAATGTTATTCAAGTCAAGCAGGGTAGAAAGTTAACATTCAGTGTTGTCTCCGCGGCCTGAGTGGCTCCCAGCTCTCCATCATCTGATACTCTCTCATTGAGTTCCAAACGGTGTCAAATTTTACTGGGTCAAGGCGTGGAGAGGCAGAAATGCTGCACACAAGAGGGTGAAAACAAGACAGATCGCTGACAGTCACAGAGTGAGCACATCAATCAGGCTCTAAACTCTGATTTCTGTGGTTTCTTCATATATCTAGAGATGTAAAGTTTGCTGCAACATGTGCAACATATTTGCACCCTACATGGTAAATGGCACATGGGAGCGAGGCCAGGTATCTTTAATCCCCATCACCCTTGGGATTCCCCACCAAGAGATCCCATTAGTGAGGATAAAAGCTGTAATGTAGTCCAGAGAGGCTCGGTGGTACACTGCAACCCCCACAAGGCCAGCGGTGACCTCCATCTGATCCCTCACTAACTGGAATTACAGCTCTGGCTTCAGCAGGCAGTGTAAAGAGCAATGAACTGTAAAGTATTCTGATGTCTTTAATGAACAACATACATTCAGCAACACGTCCAATAAAGGGCATCTATAAATTTGAATAGAGCAGCTGTATTTGCAGATGCCTTAGAAACCGCTCAAAGGCTCGCAGGTTGGAGGATGGGAGGGATTTTAACACTCAGAAACACTTCTAATAAAAAAGAATAATTAAGTGAGCTGTTTGGTGTGATGCCACATGATGCCACAGTGTTATAAAATGTTCATATTAAAACCGAAGAAGGGAGAAAATGTGACTACATTCTTCTCAGACATTTAGTACAGCACATAGCCCTGGGTCAGCATCTGGTGTCACTGAGCAATAATCACACACAATGTGAACATGTGAAGCAATTCAATGACTAGATCCGGAGAAATTTATGCACTTTAATGATGTCTGGGAAGAGTTTAGAGTGGGTGTCGGAGCGTGAAAATGAATAAATCGGAGACACCTGAACATAAAACGAAAACCTTTGTCCTGAACGTAAACAGAGAAAGAAAAAGTGGTTAAAGATCGAGCAAACGGAGTCGGTTAATGATCAATTTTCTTGATCGCTACAATAGTAATGACTGTACAGTTACATTAATCAACATAAGAGGCAAACAACCTGAGGCCCTCTGCAGGAAAACACTGATTACACAAAGTATAATGACTGCTATATTTTATGTTTTGGATCCAAGTTGCTGTATTATCACAGGTAAACAAACAGAACAGGTCTGTAATCACTAGGAGGTCGTGTGTAATGAGTCTCTGGACTGCATTCGTCATGTTTTGGACTCTAAACTGTGTGTAATTACTTTAATATGTCTCCCATCATGGTTTATTTTGTGCTTTTCATTTTAAGTGAAACTAAGGGAAGGAAGTTTCCCCCGAGAGACCACTTGTACCAAACAAACAAACACAATCTCCTGAGCCAAGCAGAACCATGTAACAGTAAAATAAACGATATGTGATTGTTGAACACATCATCTGTGAGCTATGTGCATGAGCACATCATTACTCATCACTTTATTACTGTCCCTGTCACCTTTAATCTTTTAGGGCCACACTGAGCTTCGACTTTGATCATTACTTGCACTTTAGATCAAAAATAAATTACTCCTATTTAATTATTATAAACTGCTGATGTATTATTACTGAACAATAAGGAATGGGATTGCAGTGCTAACATTGCAATAAAAAATATCTGTGGTATGATTTACAGTCATAAATCATAATTCACTTGAACTACTGTGGAAGGACATTTCTGTAATGATTTCATATGTTCTGAATAGTTGAGTAAATGCAAACTTATTGACCTCTAATTCGCTGTATTCTCTCCTTGTATCCACCAGGAGATACTCAGTGAGTACTTCACTGGACCGTCTGTATTTTGCAGGCTGCGGTCTGAAGCATTCAAATTCTTGGCTCCACAATAAAATTCTCCAAACCTCTGCACAGATTCTTTAAACAATAATAAACCCCAGAATATATCACATTAACTTATTATGCAAGTGAGACAGAAATGGACAACAGGGAGATAAAAGCTGAGAAAACATGCATGGAGAATGTTTTTGTTTCTGCCCATTCAATGTTTGGTTAATTCTTTACAGTTTCTACCTCCAGGGACTGCAAACAGTCACACATGCTGCATGTTCTTATTATCTGATATTGTCCATTGAGATGCTGTTATTGCTAACATGAAGTGATGATAATAATGTGCAAAAAGGACACAGAAAAGTGGTAGTAATTGTCTTAGATGACACTAAATGACATTAATGTTTAGCACTATTTTGCAAGCTCATGGTGTGAAAAGGTTGAATCACATGTTACAGACAAAAGGCAGGTTAAGGTTGTGTTGTTTATGATTTTTGAATGTTTTCTTTCAAATCAATCAAACAAAATGTAAGACAAAGGCCTTTTTCAGTGAGGCTGAACCACAGGCGTAAACCACAGTAATAAACGCACGCCTCACCGTGGGTTTTCCTTCTGACTTTAGGGGTAATTAAAAGTCCACTTTCAGAACAGCTGAGGGTCCTAGAAGGTTCATATGTTGTCAGACAAATCTGATAAATATGTGAGTCCTAGACCATTAGAAGCTTTATAAACAAATAAAATTACCTTAAAATTGATACTGAAGCAGGCAGGTAGCCAGAAAAACCAGAAAGTAGAGCATAAGGGCACAGAGAGTCTGCAGGTAATAAAGGCATTAATATCTCTGTGATGGTTCGCACTCTGACAATGTTCTTAAGATGATAAAAATCATTCTTAGTTATGTTTCTAATACAGGGTTCAAAGCTAAAATTTAAATCAAAGACAACAAAAAAATTTGAATACAGCACCTCAGTGACAAACAAACTCTGTTTTTAAAGGTGTTATATGAATAAATAAAGTTATTGTTATAAAAGAAGGTTCATTTGTCACATACACATAAGTAAAACATGCAGTTAAAAGAAATGTGGTGTGCTTTAAAGGTTGTACTAAAAGGAAAAAAGAAATATATTGCAGTAAAATGTACGTATGCCACAAGCGCAAAGTGCAGGGCAGTGCAGAGGATTGCTAAAAACAAGACAGAAGATGTACAGAGGACAGAGGTCAGAGTCTCTCTGTGTTGGACTTGATTACAGAGACGTTGGCCAGACCACAGAGAGAAACTGTGAGGTGATCGGGGAATATAAATGATTAATTTTTCATGGCTGTAAAAATGTAGAGGAATGAAGGTTTGGTCAGAAGGGAGCTCTGATAGCAGTAAATCTGTCCCCCTCTACAGTAAGAAGAGAAATCTCTGGCTCTTCATCTTGTGTGCAAGTTTCTTTCCATCTCTCTCTCGTGAGCTGATACTGTTGTCGAAGCTTTAAGAGTGACACGTTACAAGAAACTGGGGACCATGTAGTAAAATAAACCTTAAAAAAAAGAGTTTAGCTGACTCTGCCCTTGCGCCTCTGTTACAGCTTGATTATGGAAACGATAAAGCTGAAACACTTCCTCCTCCTCCTCTACAAACCCACACACCTGGTCAAAAGTCCACGTCTCTTCTCGGTTGTGATGCCTTCAACTGGAAATAAAGAGCCACATAAACCAGTGTCGTTTTCCCCAATTAGGAGAAGAAAGGCGGTCTGAAGATGAGGAGAGACAGCAGCAGCTTCTGGAGTCAGCATGAAAGCTGCTCATTTGCGAACACCCTGCTGGGTTAATTCAACCCCTGCATGAGTGTGTATGTTTTCACACTGGCCTACTGAACTCTTTCATTTCATGCCATCAGAGGACGTCTGCTGTGGACAAATAGACTCAGAGGAATGCACACATGATAATACACATGTAGAGGCATGACTGCAAATTCACACTTTATCATGAAGACTGGATGAAGAAGCTCCTTTTATGATTTAACATGACACGTCAAGAGTCGGCGAGAGTATGCACTCGTCTTTGTGTTCACAGCTGGTTTTAATGTAGAAGCAACTGGCTGATATGAAAATGGACAGAAGCAGTGAGGGGGAAAAGGGGATTTAGACAGCATAACAGAAAATAACACATATATCATAACCCTGTTGTCTCAGGCATCCGTGCATTTTTCTACAATCAGTCTATTGTAACACGTGAATGTGTTTAAACAGAGTGCAGAGGAGCACTGAACCATACCAACGTTTTACTCTAAGCATGCTTTCAGTTCATCTCTGTAGTGTGAAATTTAATCAGTACAGTCTACACTGAACATTGCTGAAATATTTTCCTGGCTTCGTCTTTTTCTGTGTTGCCTGTGTTTAATTAGTTAATTGGTTCTCCTGTAATTAGTCCATGTGTTTTCCCTCTTTCCCTGGTCCTCTTCCTGCTCCTTGTGTATCTCAGTTCTGCATTGTTCTTTGTTGGACTTCAGTTTATTGGACTTTTCTTGGATTGTTGGGTTTGGTTTGTTTTTGCCTGGGCTCCTCGTCCAGAATTTGTTATTTTGTGTCTGCAGTCCGGTACAGTGAGTTATCTAAGTTTACTCAACCTTCATGTCTGCATTCGGGTTCACTTTTTAGAATCAAGCAGTAACCTCTGTGGATGCAAAGTGAAGCCACTGTTGAAGTGGCAAAAACTGCAGTTCCTCAAACGTCCACTTAAGGGTGGCTGCAGTCAGTCGGCATAAGCTGCCATGTTAAAATGTCCAACTTCACAGCAGAAATAAACATGTTTACAGCCTGGTACAAAAAACTGTTTTGGTCTCTTAAGCTAATTTTCACATTCAGTCTGAATTTTTATATAACTCACCCATTCAAATGATATTAAGGCTTAAAGTTATGCAGAATTACGGTAACTGTAGTCTATAAGCACTTCTAAGCTCACTTAAACATTATATCCTGTTTGTCTGATCAACCAACCGTTCACCTCTGCCGCTACAATATCAAACTCCCTTGAAGTTTTAGCTGATTTCACCACAAGAAACTCTAAGTACTGTTTAACTCCTCTACATGAGCAGGCTGTAGCTACTGCTGCCAAAGCAGGAGTTAAGCCCTCCATATCAGGGCCAGAGGAGGTAAAGCTGAGAGTGCAGGCTGCCCTCCAGGGATAACAGACCAGCAGTGAATACAGGTTGGACTGCAGCCCACCGCAACACACTCAAGGAGCATGCATGCTTTGAGTCATGTCGACCATGGAAAGCAATCCATCCTACAGCAGTGAACTTAAGTAGCAAAGATTTCAACAGAGTGCCTCCCTGGACTCTCATTTAAACACTGCTGATCACTTCTGAGGACAGCTGGACGCTCCCTGTTGTGACATTTACTCTCCACTAAACACCACAAAGCAGTTCAAATAAGAGTAAGTGGAAAATGTGAAGAGATGTCGAATGACAAGCCGGTTTCACACAATAGCAGATTTGCGAGTATAGTATGTTGAGAAAGATGTGGGTTGACTGCACTTTTCCAAAGGTACACTGCCAGTGTCAACTGGAAACCTGGACTTCTTGCAGCTACACGTCAGGAGCAGATTCCTGAGGCAGACAGGAGGAAAGCTGCTGAAAATCAGCTCAAGAGAAAGTTATGACCCAATTATAACAAAAACAGAAAGATTTCAACTGATGGAAAAGTCCACAAATATATTCTGTCTCCTTTAAGCCTGACCACTGTTTTAAAGTGTTTCTGTAAGACTCAGCTTGTAAATACAAAGTGGCCCATTTTAAAACACAATTATTCATGTTACTTTAATTCCTGTCAGTGCATTAGGTACAGCCAGCATAAAGATATATACTTCCATCACTCCATCGACCCACTGTAAGTCTTATTAGAGGAACACTGACACCTAGAGGCAAACACAGAGAACTACATGTAGTTTGATCATCAGCCTCAGTGTGTTTATTATTACTGATTCTTGAGCAGTGATGAGGGATATACACCGACCATCCACTTCATTAGGTATACTTGTACAGTTCAATGTGATCCAATAAGACAGCTCTGACATAAATACCACCTTTATGAACCTTATAATAACCCACGGTGAGGCATCATTCTCTCACTGTGGTCCACGTCTGTAGACCTGAGGGCAGCAGACCGTTCATATTTTTTAGAGCAAACTTAACACTTATCTTTTAAATCTTTGAACTGTATTTATATTTTTTTCTGTTTATATATTTTAATCTGTTCACTTTTATTTATTTGGTTTGTATTTATTTCTCTGTGTATTTTATCATGCTTTATTTCTGTTCTGTTTTATCTAACTAATACATTTTAATGGGCTTTATATGATTTATTTTCTTTATTCATTTTTAACCTGCCTCTGCAAGATGATGAGATGGCGCCTCCTCAGCTTGTGCTGTGGGGTGGAGGGTTGGTGTCGAGGTGTTATTGTGTAAAGCACTTTATGTTACAATGTGCAAAGTGCTATACACATACAGTTTGACTGATTGGTTGATAATGGTTTAGTTTTTGTAGACACTATGATAGAGGTATTACAATTTAACTACTATATTTAGTATTGAGGTTGTAGTTTGCAGGACTGTTAAACTGGACTGTGTTGTTTCTAATATTTTGGCCACCTGACTTCTATACATGAGAGGGCCATAATAGAAACACTCCTGCACAACACCTTAGTAATAAACATAAAGTACAATTATTATCTCTCTGAATGGTGCATATGAACCTGACATGTGACTGAAATGCCATACTCATGTGATCACAAATGAATCATCTCCATGACAACAGAGGAATTTCCCACCACTGACAGAGGCCATGAGAGTGGTCGGTGTATGCTAATTATGAGCAGGGGTTTGAGCTTGTGAGTTTGTATCATAAAAAGCCCACCATGTAAAAAACGTGTTGTTTTTTACGTGTGCTTTTTGTTATTTCATTGATCTTAACTGTGAAGGATGAGTTGAAAGTTTCTCCTGACTCACCTCATTTGTCAGTTTGAGAGACAAACATAATACAAGTGATGTTTGAGCCTCCAGTGCACAGACATGAGGACGAGGAGTCCACAGATTAAACTTTATAAATTTACATTTACATTATATTCTGGATGTTTCAATAAGAACAGAGCAAATGATGTAATTTTAGGAATTTTGGAATGAATTTGATAATTACACTTTTTTATGGAAGAACCATAAGACCTAAATTATTACTCAACACAGCATTTCTCCATGCATCCATTTTCTTTTGTTTATCTGGGGTCGGGTTGCAGTGGCAGAAGGTTTAGCAGTGCAGGGACTATTTCTAAACATCTTGAAGCATGCTATGTGCCGTTAATGGATTCTCACAAAATGCATCGCACAGAGGAAATGGAGTTGCAAACAGCTGCAAAAATTTTAATACATTTCTGAGTAGTGGTGAGAACTCTCTCTGAAAACATCTTACAACATCCACTTACTCTAAGTTTCTGAGCTTTCAGCCACATCTTGTGATCTTTGTCAGTGTTGGTTTCTGCTGTCATGGAGATGATTCAATTGTGATCGTGACACAAGTAAGGCATTTCATTTTTTTTGTGGAGTTAAGCCAAAATCAGAGTTTCATAGACAACCATTGTTCCACATATTGTGTTACTTCCTGTTAGCACAAAGTAAAAGAACATTGGAACATTTGAAATATTAAAATTATAGACGTTGCAAAACTATCCACAGCTTCTGCTGCTATTTTAAAAAAACAGCAAAAACGAATCAAGAGAAGTTGCCTTATTTAAAGATTTATTAATTTATAATACAAGCTTTATGTAGACCACATTGCATTTTTAGTTTTTACATTTATTCATACTGAGCTAAACTTCATAGCAGTGACACTGATTGACAAAACACAAACCAAAGGACACTCAATGGAAGGAATCAAAAGGTTTCCGACTGTTTCTGAAGAAACCGCAGCCCGTCAACACTCCCAGTGCATCGCCTTATTTTTTAATTTTTCAAAGACCACATGCCCTCACTAGTCATCATACAGTATGCCACGTGCATCACACACCCTCAGACACACTCACACAAACAAACTCACCCACACTAAAATTGAACAAATACCTATACACAAGATAAAAATTGATATATTTAAATTTCAATATTAATGATATTACTGAATTCCACGATAAAAGGCAAACAAGAAGTAAAGACAGCATCCAAATGAAAAGGAGGTGAAACACCACCAAAATTTTCCTTTTTTTAAAATCTTTTTTTTTTTTTTTTTAAACTCTTCATCCAAGTGGGAGAAGCTCTCCCTCGTCCTGCCTGATTCTCAGTGTCCAGTAGAGGGGGGTCTCACAGCGACGACGCTCCGCCCTCTCATCATCAACCGCCTCTTCTGTCTGTGTTTAACTGGCCCGCCGTGTCGGCTCCCGTTACCAGAAAGCATCGACAGTCTAGTCCATAAAGTCAAAGCCAGAGGTGCGAACACGACACCTGATGGCACACGAGCGATCCTCCCGACTCCATCTTTACAAAGCCGCCTCGCTGGGAGTCTGTTCCTGTTTTTCTCATGGACCTGTACGTCCTCCCCCCCGGGGTGTTTAAGCAGCTCTTCCTAATAAAAGTCTTTCCTCCATTGGTCCTTTTCCAGGAACAAACAGGTGTAAGTGTAATGGCACAAACGCCACTGGTGCTGATACAGACCGAACGGTTCAGTTGGTAAAAGGCAGAAACCGTCTCATGAGGAGGATGGCACATTTTCTACCACATGGGGAATTCAGGTATGTTCCTCTGACCAAAAACATATTTAAAAAAATAATAAAATAAAACAGCCATTGGGGAAAAGAAGATGACGATGAAACACAATAAACACTTCTGAATTAACAGACTGGTTAAGTGCAATGAGAGGGTTAACACTATTCAGTAAGACCTGGGGAAACATCCATGTGACTAGTAGGGAAAGGTAATAGCCCACACATCCTTTATAGCGACTCTATGTCCATGAAAAGCAAAGACTTCTGGGTCTTTTTCACTACGTATGACTGCTCTTTAAGACTTGTCCAGCAGCGAACAGGTCAGCGAGGGAGCGCATTTAACGTCATCTTCAAATATAATGAAATAACAACTGCAACAGTCGCCAAGACGGCAAAAATCTGGGGGCGAAAAAGAGACTACATTGGCACAAAAAAAAAAAAAAAGCCTCAGATTGGACGAGTGTTCAACCAAAGCGGGTGACAGCCTCCAACCTTCTTGTGTAATTATTCCAAATCCACAGCTGACAGGATGACAGGCAGGAGAGAACGGGGTGTGTATGCATGTTTATATATATGTATATATATATATGTGTGTGTGTGTGTGTGTGTTTGTGTGAGGTTAGGTTAAAGGGTAGGGGTGTCGTTTCTGTTGCTTTACAAGAGGAGACAGCAGTTGCTCTCTGTGGTTTTTTCTCTGTTCCTTTGACCTACAGAGACAAGACAGCAGAGACGTGGGGTGAGATAAAAAAACAACCGGCTGAAACTAGAAGAAGGCACATATCGCTCTGCAGACTGTGTGTGTGTGTGTGTGGGAGGTTAGCAGCAGTAGCAACAAATGCCCACGGCACGATGCATGTGGGAAGGTCAAACAAACAACATTTAAGCTGCGTTATGTAATTAGGTACATAGCTGCAAACTCATGCAAAGAAACTGTTTTCTGTTACTGAACTTCAAATGTTTAAACTGAGCCTGAGTGACGAAACAGTGTTTACAGAGAGATTAACGGCTTCAGCTTTGTTTCAGAGCTACACACACACACATTATATCTGAACCTGTGTGATGATATCGATATTCAGAAAGAAGACAAAAGGAAAGATCCTCACCATGAGAGTTGGGCTCTGGAAGAGTCTCTCTGGCAACCAAGTGCATGACGGTCGTTCGGCCCGGTGGCAGCTTTAGAGCTTTAAACAAAGAAATAATTTATTATTTATTGGCTATATTTTATAGTACGACCCTATCCACGATTATATGATGAAAGATTTATGTCTGTGATAAAGTTTTTACTTTTTAGGCAAACTGTGACTAATAATGCTGTTGCTGTCAACATCATCGGTTTAGTGTCAGTTAAAATGTTTCCTTTCAAGCTTTAGATATTGATGATTGTGCCCCCTTAATAAATCCTGGATCCCCTCGGTATAATATTGATAATACAAAAGACAAATTTTAACGTTTAGATGGACAGGGTGACGATGAATTTCTCTTCACAAATCATACACATTTGTGCCGCCTGTCTCTATCCATATAGGTGTCACTGACCTCTCATTCAGGAAATATTGTTTATTTATACTCTTGTTTTATAACAGCAACATAATCCAAGCAGCAGAGAAGGAAGGAGGCTGATTGGCTGCAGTGAGTACAAGGACAGGGGGGTGAATGACAGCGTTTGATAAGAACACGTATAATTAACAACGCTGTGGACAGCAGTTTATGTTTACGACCCCCTAACCCACGTTATTTCCTGTTACACCTTGCCTTTACCACACTGCCTAAAGAATATGAAGATGCGGTGAGGTGAAATAACTCTGACACTGAATTAGGCCACAGCACTGTGCTGTGTTAAGCTCTGTAATGCTCTCTTTTAATTCTTGGCCATACTGGCCAATATTTTATAAAATCCTGCAGTTGTACCAATGACTCTCTCAACCTAAATATGATACACCTAAAAGACTCCATACAACTACTTAAACCTGAGGAAAGTTTTATGAAACTTCAGATACAAAGTTATGGGTGGTTCGTTGTTAATCTACAGGAGTGTTTTTAGTAAGGAGAGATAATAAGGTGGTTATTTGTGTCTTCTTTGCTTAGACATGGTCTTACCTCCCAGGGTAACGTTGCCATGAAGGAAGCGTCCCTGGAAGATAAGGCGCAGTATGCTGGGACTGCTCACCCTCTCCTCCTCCCATCCTGTCACAGAGCAGAGGGACAAGTGCATCACTTACTACGACCCAAACTCATGCTGAATATACCGATACAGATACATGTAAGTTTTAAAAAATGATAATATATCTGGCATTAGACGTCTCATGTCACAGCATCGCAAGCATCCTTCTTGCACTTGGACTTGTTCTCTCCTATCACCCTGCAAGACCTCTTTGATCAAAGCTGTCTTTCATATAAAAAATCTTAAGAGAAAGTTGTTGGCAAACAGCTCACTGTCGTCTTCACAGCTGCACACAACATTTTAGATACATTTCATCAGACACAGATCTTCTCAGAGTCTACAATGACATAATGATGTCTTCTGACACAGGTCATTTCACTGTTGGTGCTTCTGGATCTGAGAGCAGCTTTTGATAATGTGGATCACTGCATCCTGATTAAAAGGCTTAGATGGATATTGCTGAGAGCGCCCTGGACTGGTTGTCTTTTTATCTTTTGGATAGAAGCTTTTCTGTGTCCCTACATGTTTGAATCTCTGTCCTGTGGTGTGCCTCAGGGTTCTACCTTGGGTCCCTTATCGTTTGCCTTATACAGGCTTCTGTTAGGTCACATCATCAGCAAGTTTAAATGCATCACTTTTATCACTCTGACACGGGACTCACACCGAACGCGGAACAGAAGCGGAACGGAAGCGGAACGGTACTTTGCCCGGTGTCAACTCACACCGGACGCGGATCAGCCGCGGAACGGC